>NC_057826.1:99920662-100048917 GCF_910594005.1 Cervus elaphus
TGATACTTCCCCCTCGCCGCGAGATGAGGCCCGATTCCGCTGCACTGCATGCAGAGCAATTCCGTGTTGCCACATCACACATGAAAGGAGCCTTGATTTCCTTGATGGCACTCCAGAGAAACCCCAAGAACACTGTTTCAAGGCTAGAGAGATCCTGAGGTCACTGTAGCCACATGAAAGAGCTGCGTGGACCAAAAATCAACTCGAGATGAGAGGTTAGTCCCTGGCTTCGATTCCAGAGGAATACCACCTTACCACAAGTACCTCAAGAGGAGGCTTCTCTCAGCTCTAGCTATGTGAGAGGGACCCTGAGTTTGCGGCCTCAAGTGGAATGGACACCGCGATGCCCTGACTCGAAATAAGGCCGGATATCCCTGCAGTGACTTGAATGCAGGCTCGTCTTGCATCTCCCAAGACGAAAGGATGTCTGAATCCCCTGTGGAGACCACAGAGAAAGACTTAGTTCCCCACCTCATTTCGACCGGAGGCCTCACATCCTTTGAAAACTCCAGAGGTACGCGGAGATCAGTGCCTCCAAAGGAGACGATGCCTGACTCCTCGTGAAACTTGACAGGAGACCCAGAATTCCTCTGGCACGTGGAAAGGGACCCTTAGTCTCCTGCCTCAGCTGGAGAGGCGTCCCAATTGCCCTGTCAAGCCTCGAGGAGAATCCCGAGTTGTCCCTCGCAACTAGGCAGGAGTCCTGAACTCGCTGAACAAACACGTGTGTGGAAGGGCCATCCCCGTCGTAACTCGAGAATATACCCCAGGTTCCCGCCGCACTCGAGAAAAACCATGAGACATCCCCCTCGCCGCGAGATGAGGCCCGATTCCCCTGCATTGCGTGCAGAGCAATTCCGTGTTGCACATCACACATGAAAGGAGCCTTGATTTCCTTGATGGCACTCCAGAGAAACCCCAAGAACACTGTTTCAAGGCTAGAGGGATCCTGAGGTCACTGTAGCCACACGAAAGAGCTCCGTGGACCAAAAATCAACTCGAGATGAGAGGTTAGTCCCTGGCTTCGACTCCAGAGGAATACCACCTTACCACAAGCACCTCAAGAGGAGGCTTCTCTCAGCTCTAGGTATGTGAGAGGGACCCTGAGTTTGCGGCCTCAAGTGGAATGGACACTGCGATGCCCTGACTCGAAATAAGGCCGGATATACCTGCAGTGACTTGAATGCAGGCTCGTCTTGCATCTCCCAAGACGAAAGGATGTCTGAATCCCCTGTGGAGACCACAGAAAAAGACCTAGTTCCCCAACTCATCGCGACCGGAGGCCTCACATCCTTTGTAAACTCCAGAGGTACGCGGAGATCCTTGCCTCCAAAGGAGACGATGGCTGACTCCTCGTCAAACTTGATAGGAGTCCCAGGTTTCCTGTGGCACGTGGAAAGGGACACTTGGTCTGCCCCCTCAGCTGGAGAGGCGTCCCAATTGCCCTGCCAAACCTCGAGGAGAATCTCGAGTTGTCCCTCGCAACTAGGCGGGAGTCCTGACGTCGCTGAACAAGCACGTGTGTGGAAGGGCCATCCCCGTCGTAACTCGAGAATATACCCCAGGTTCCCACCGCAACTCGAGAAAACCATGAGACTTCCCCCTCGCCACGAGATGAGGCCCGATTCCCCTGCACTGCGTGCAGAGCAATTCCGTGTTGCACATAACACATGAAAGGAGCCTTGATTTCCTTGATGGCACTCCAGAGAAACCCCAAGAACACTGTTTCAAGGCTAGAGGATCCTGAGGTCACTGTAGCAACACGAAAGAGCTCCGTGGACCAAAAATCAACTCGAGAAGAGAGGTTAGTCCGTGGCTTCGACTCCAGAGGAACACCACCTTACCACAAGCACCTCAAGAGGAGGCTTCTCTCAGCTCTAGGTATGTGAGAGGGACGCTGAGTTTGCGGCCTCAAGTGGAATGGACACCGCGATGCCCTGACTCGAAATAAGGCCGGATATCCCTGCAGTGACTTGAATGCAGGCTCGTCTTGCATCTCCCAAGACGAAAGGATGTCTGAATCCCCTGTGGAGACCACAGAGAAAGACCTAGTTCCCGACCTCATGGCGACCGGAGGCCTCACATCCTTTGAAAACTCCAGAGGTACGCGGAGATCAGTGCCTCCAAAGGAGACGATGCCTGACTCCTCGTGAAACTTGATAGGAGTCCCAGGATTCCTGTGGCACGTGGAAAGGGACCCTTGGTCTCCCGCCTCAGCTGGAGAGGCGTCCCAATTGCCTTGCCAAGCCTCGAGGAGAATCCCGAGTTGTCCCTCGCAACTAGGCAGGAGTCCTGACGTTGCTGAACAAACACGTGTGTGGAAGGGCCATCCCCGTCGTAACTCGAGAATATACCCCAGGTTCCCGCCGCAACTCGAGAAAAACCATGAGACTTCCCCCTCGCCGCGAGATGAGGCCCCGATTCCCCTGCACTGCATGCAGAGCAATTCCGTGTTGCACATCACACATGAAAGGAGCCTTGATTTCCTTGATGGCACTCCAGAGAAACCCCAAGAACACTGTTTCAAGGCTAGAGGGATCCTGAGGTCACTGTAGCAACACGAAAGAGCTCCGTGGACCAAAAATCAACTCGAGATGAGAGGTTAGTCCCTGCTTCGACTCTAGAGGAATACCACCTTACCACAAGCACCTCAAGAGGAGGCTTCTCTCAGCTCTAGGTATGTGAGAGGGACCCTTAGTTTGCGGCCTCAAGTGGAATGGACACCGTGATGCCCTGACTCGAAATAAGGCCGGATATCCCTGCAGTGACTGGAATGCAGGCTCGTCTTGCATCTCCCAAGACGAAAGGATGTCTGAATCCCCTGTGGAGACCACAGAGAAAGACCTAGTTCCCCACCTCATTTCGACCGGAGGCCTCACATCCTTTGAAAACTCCAGAGGTACGCGGAGATCAGTGCCTCCAAAGGAGACGATGCCTGACTCCTCGTGAAACTTGACAGGAGACCCAGAATGCCTGTGGCACGTGGAAAGGGACCCTTGGTCTCCTGCCTCAGCTGGAGAGGCGTCCCAATTGCCCTGCCAAGCCTCGAGGAGAATCCCGAGTTGTCCCTCGCAACTAGGCAGGAGTCCTGCCTTCGCTGAACAAACACGTGTGTGGAAGGGCAATCCCCGTTGTAAATCGAGAATATACCCCAGGTTCCCGCCACAACTCGAGATATACCATGAGACTTCCCCCTCGCCGCGAGATGAGGCCCGATTCCCCTGCTCTGCGTGCAGAGCAATTCCGTGTTGCACATCACACATGAAAGGAGCCTTGATTTCCTTGATGGCACTCCAGAGAAACCCCAAGAACACTGTTTCAAGGCTAGAGGGATCCTGAGGTCACTGTAGCAACACGAAAGAGCTCCGTGGACCAAAAATCAACTCGAGATGAGAGGTTAGTCCCTGGCTTCGACTCCAGAGGAATACCACCTTACCACAAGCACCTCAAGAGGAGGCTTCTCTCAGCTCTAGGTATGTGAGAGGGACCCTGAGTTTGCGGCCTCAAGTGGAATGGACACCGCGATGCCCTGACTCGAAATAAGGACGGATATCCCTGCAGTGACTTGAATGCAGGCTCGACTTGCATCTCCCAAGACGAAAGGATGTCTGAATCCCCTGTGGAGACCACAGAGAAAGACTTAGTTCCCCACCTCATTTCGACCGGAGGCCTCACATCCTTTGAAAACTCCAGAGGTACGCGGAGATCAGTGCCTCCAAAGGAGACGATGCCTGACTCCTCGTGAAACTTGACAGGAGACCCAGAATTCCTGTGGCACGTGGAAAGGGACCCTTGGTCTCCTGCCTCAGCTGGAGAGGCGTCCCAATTGCCCTGCCAAGCCTCGAGGAGAATCCCGAGTTGTCCCTCGCAACTAGGCAGGAGTCCTGAACTCGCTGAACAAACACGTGTGTGGAAGGGCCATCCCCGTCGTAACTCGAGAATATACCCCAGGTTCCCGCCGCAACTCGAGAAAAACCATGAGACATCCCCCTCACCGCGAGATGAGGCCCGATTCCCCTGCACTGTGTGCAGAGCAATTCCGTGTTGCACATCACACATGAAAGGAGCCTTGATTTCCTTGATGGCACTCCAGAGAAACCCCAAGAACACTGTTTCAAGGCTAGAGGGATCCTGAGGTCACTGTAGCAACACGAAAGAGCTCCGTGGACCAAAAATCAACTCGAGATGAGAGGTTAGTCCCTGGCTTCGACTCCAGAGGAATACCACCTTAACACAAGCACCTCAAGAGGAGGCTTCTCTCAGCTCTAGGTATGTGAGAGGGACCCTGAGTTTGCGGCCTCAAGAGGAATGGACACCGCGATGCCCTGACTCGAAATAAGGCCGGATATCCCTGCAGTGACTTGAATGCAGGCTCGTCTTGCATCTCACAAGACGAAAGGATGTCTGAATCCCCTGTGGAGACCACAGAGAAAGACCTAGTTCCCCACCTCATCGCGACCGGAGGCCTCACATCCTTTGTAAACTCCAGAGGTACACGGAAATCCTTGCCTCCAAAGGAGACGATGGCTGACTCCTCGTCAAACTTGATAGGAGTCCCAGGTTTCCTGTGGAACGTGGAAAGGGACACTTGGTCTCCCCTCTTAGCTGGAGAGGCGTCCCAATTGCCCTGCCAAGCCTCGAGGAGAATCCCGAGTTGTCCCTCGCAACTAGGCAGGAGTCCTGACGTCGCTGAACAAGCAAGTGTGTGGAAGGGCCATCCCCGTCGTAACTCGAGAATATACCCCAGGTTCCCGCCGCAACTCGAGAAAAACCATGAGACTTCCCCCTCGCCGCGAGATGAGGCCCGATTCCCCTGCACTGCATGGAGAGCAATTCCGTGTTGCACATCACACATGAAAGGAGCCTTGATTTCCTTGATGGCACTCCAGAGAAACCCCAAGAACACTGTTTCAAGGCTAGAGGGATCCTGAGGTCACTGTAGCCACACGAAAGAGCTCTGTGGACCAAAAATCAACTCGAGATGAGAGGTTAGTCCCTGGCTTCGACTCTAGAGGAATACCACCTTACCACAAGCACCTCAAGAGGAGGCTTCTCTCAGCTCTAGGTATGTGAGAGGGACCCTGAGTTTGCGGCCTCAAGTGGAATGGACACCGCGATGCCCTGACTCGAAATAAGGCCGGATATCCCTGCAGTGACTTGAATGCAGGCTCGTCTTGCATATCCCAAGATGAAAGGGTGTCTGAATCCCCTGTGGAGACCACAGAGAAAGACCTAGTTCCCCACCTCATCGCGACCGGAGGCCTCACATCCTTTGAAAACTCCAGAGGTACGCGGAGATCAGTGCCTCCAAAGGAGACGATGCCTGACTCCTTGTGAAACTTGATAGAAGTCCCAGGATTCCTGTGGCATGTGGAAAGGGACCATTGGTCTCCCGCCTCAGCTGGAGAGGCGTCCCAATTGCCCTGCCAAGCCTCGAGGAGAATCCCGAGTTGTCCCTCGCAACTAGGCAGGAGTCCTGACGTCGCTGAACAAACACGTGTGTGGAAGGGCCATCCCCGTCGTAAATCGAGAATATACCCCAGGTTCCCGCCGCAACTCGAGAAAAACCATGAGACTTCCCCCTCGCCGCGAGATGAGGCCCGATTCCCCTGCACTGCATGCAGAGCAATTCCGTGTTGCACATCACACATGAAAGGAGCCTTGATTTCCTTGATGGCACTCCAGAGAAACCCCAAGAACACTGTTTCAAGGCTAGAGGGATCCTGAGGTCACTGTAGCCACACGAAAGAGCTCCGTGGACCAAAAATCAACTCGAGATGAGAGGTTAGTCCCTGGCTTCGACTCCAGAGGAATACCACCTTACCACAAGCACCTCAAGAGGAGGCTTCTCTCAGCTCTAGGTATGTGAGAGGGACCCTGAGTTTGCGGCCTCAAGTGGAATGGACACCGCGATGCCCTGACTCGAAATAAGGCCGGATATCCCTGCAGTGACTTGAATCCAGGCTCGTCTTGCATCTCCCAAGACGAAAGGATGTCTGAATCCCCTGTGGAGACCACAGAGAAAGACCAAGTTCCCCACCTCATCGCGACCGGAGGCCTCACATCCTTTGTAAACTCCAGAGGTACGCGGAGATCCTTGCCTCCAAAGGAGACGATGCCTGACTCCTCGTGAAACTTGATAGGAGTCCCAGGTTTCCTGTGGTACGTGGAAAGGGACACTTGGTCTCCCGCCTCAGCTGGAGAGGCGTCCCAATTGCCCTGCCAAGCCTCGAGGAGAATCCCGAGTTGTCCCTCGCAACTATGCAGGAGTCGTGACGTCGCTGAACAAACACGTGTGTGGAAGGGCCATCCCCGTCGTAACTCGAGAATATACCCCAGTTTCCCGCCGCAACTCGAGAAAAACCATGAGACTTCCCCCTCACCGTGAGATGAGGCCCGATTCCCCTGCACTGCATGCAGAGCAATTCCGTGTTGCACATCACACATGAAAGGAGCCTTGATTTCCTTGATGGCACTCCAGAGAAACCCCAAGAACACTGTTTCAAGGCTAGAGGGATCCTGAGGTCACTGTAGCCACACGAAAGAGCTCCGTGGACCAAAAATCAACTCGAGATGAGAGGTTAGTCCCTGGCTTCGACTCCAGAGGAATACCACCTTACCACAAGCACCTCAAGAGGAGGCTTCTCTCAGCTCTAGGTATGTGAGAGGGACCCTGATATTGCGGCCTCAAGTGGAATGGACACCGCGATGCCCTGACTCGCAATAAGGCCACATATCCCTGCAGTGACTTGAATGCAGGCTCGTCTTGCATCTCCCAAGACGAAAGGATGTCTGAATCCCCTGTGGAGACCACAGAGAAAGACCTAGTTCCCCACCTCATCGTGACCGGAGGCCTCACATCCTTTGTAAACTCCAGAGGTACGCGGAGATCAGTGCCTCCAAAGGAGACGATGGCTGACTCCTCGTCAAACTTGATAGGAGTCCCAGGTTTCCTGTGGCACGTGGAAAGGGACACTTGGTCTCCCCCCTCAGCTGCAAAGGCGTCCCAATAGCCCTGCCAAGCCTCGAGGAGAATCCCGAGTTGTCCCTCGCAACTAGGCAGGAGTCCTGACGTCGCTGAACAAACACGTTGTGGAAGGGCCATCCACGTCGTAACTCGAGAATATACCCCAGGTTCCCGCCGCAACTTGAGAAAAACCATGAGACTTCCCCATCGCCGCGAGATGAGGCCCGATTCCCCTGCATTGCGTGCAGAGCAATTCCGTGTTGCACATCACACATGAAAGGAGCCTTGATTTCCTTGATGGCACTCCAGAGAAACCCCAAGAACACTGTTTCAATGCTAGAGGGATCCTGAGGTCACTGTAGCAACAGGAAAGAGCTCCGTGGACCAAAAATCAACTCGAGATGAGAGGTTAGTCCCTGGCTTCGATTCCAGAGGAATACCACCTTACCACAAGCACCTCAAAAGGAGGCTTCTCTCAGCTCTAGGTATGTGAGAGGGACCCTGAGTTTGCGGCCTCAAGTGGAATGGACACCGCGATGCCCTGACGTGAAATAAGGCCGGATATCCCTGCAGTGACTTGAATGCAGGCTCGTCTTGCATCTCCCAAGATGAAAGGATGTCTGAATCCCCTGTGGAGACCACAGAGAAAGACCTAGTTTCCCACCTCATCGCGACCGGAGGCCTCACATCCTTTGAAAAGTCCAGAGGTACGCGGAAATCAGTGCCTCCAAAGGAGACGATGCCTGACTCCTCGTGAAACTTGATAGGAGTCCCAGGATTCCTGTGGCACGTGGAAAGGGACTCTTGGTCTCGCGCCTCAGGTGGAGAGGCGTTCCAATTGCCCTGCCAAGCCTCGAGGAGAATACCGAGTTGTCCCTCACAACTAGGCAGGAGTCCTGACGTCGCTGAACAAACACGTGTGTGGAAGGGCCATCCCCGTCGTAACTCGAGAATATACCCCAGGTTCCCGCCGCAACTCGAGAAAAACCATGAGACTTCCCCCTCGCCGCGAGATGAGGCCCGATTCCCCTGCACTGCGTGCAGAGCAATTCCGTGTTGCACATCACACATGAAAGGAGCCTTGATTTCCTTGATGGCACTCCAGAGAAACCCCAAGAACACTGTTTCAAGGCTAGAGGGATCCTGAGGTCACTGTAGCCACACGAAAGAGCTCCGTGGACCAAAAATCAACTCGAGATGAGAGGTTAGTCCCTGGCTTCGACTCCAGAGCAATACCACCTTACACAAGCACCTCAAGAGGAGGCTTCTCTCAGCTCTAGGTATGTGAGAGGGACCCTGAGTTTGCGGCTTCAAGTGGAATGGACACCGTGATGCCCTGACGTGAAATAAGGCCGGATATCCCTGCAGTGACTTGAATGCAGGCTCGTCTTGCATCTCCCAAGACGAAAGGATGTCTGAATCCCCTGTGGAGACCACAGAGAAAGACCTAGTTCCCGACCTCATGGCGACCGGAGGCCTCACATCCTTTGAAAACTCCAGAGGTACGCGGAGATCAGTGCCTCCAAAGGAGACGATGCCTGACTCCTTGTGAAACTTGATAGAAGTCCCAGGATTCCTGTGGCACGTGGAAAGGGACCCTTGGTCTCCCGCCTCAGCTGGAGAGGCGTCCCAATTGCCCTGCCAAGCCTCGAGGAGAATCCCGAGTTGTCCCTCGCAACTAGGCAGGAGTCCTGACGTCGCTGAACAAACACGTGTGTGGAAGGGCCATCCCCGTCGTAACTCGAGAATATACCCCAGGTTCCCGCCGCAACTCGAGAAAAACCATGAAACTTCCCCCTCGCCGCGAGATGAGGCCCGATTCCCCTGCACTGCATGCAGAGCAATTCCGTGTTGCACATCACACATGAAAGGAGCCTTGATTTCCTTGATGGCACTCCAGAGAAACCCCAAGAACACTGTTTCAAGGCTAGAGGGATCCTGAGGTCACTGTAGCCACAAGAAAGAGCTCCGTGGACCAAAAATCAACTCGAGATGAGAGGTTAGTCCCTGGCTTCGACTCCAGAGGAATACCACCTTACCACAAGCACCTCAAGAGGAGGCTTCTCTCAGCTCTATGTATGTGAGAGGGACCCTGAGTTTGCGGCCTCAAGTGGAATGGACACCGCGATGCCCTGACTCGAAATAAGGCCGGATATCCCTGCAGTGACTTGAATCCAGGCTCGTCTTGCATCTCCCAAGACGAAAGGATGTCTGAATCCCCTGTGGAGACCACAGAGAAAGACCTAGTTCCCCACCTCATCGCGACCGGAAGCGTCACATCCTTTGTAAACTCCAGAGGTACGCGGAGATCCTTGCCTCCAAAGGAGACGATGCCTGACTCCTCGTGAAACTTGATAGGAGTCCCAGGATTCCTGTGGCACGTGGAAAGGGACACTTGGTCTCCCGCCTCAGCTGGAGAGGCGTCCCAATTGCCCTGCCAAGCCTCGAGGAGAATCCCGAGTTGTCCCTCAAAACTAGGCAGGAGTCCTGACGTCGCTGAACAAACACGTGTGTGGAAGGGCCATCCCCGTTGTAACTCGAGAATATACCCCAGGTTCCCGCCGCAACTCGAGAAAAACCATGAGACTTCCCCCTCACCGCGAGATGAGGCCCGATTCCCCTGCACTGCATGCAGAGCAATTCCGTGTTGCACATCACACATGAAAGGAGCCTTGATTTCCTTGATGGCACTCCAGAGAAACCCCAAGAACACTGTTTCAAGGCTAGAGGGATCCTGAGGTCACTGTAGCCACACGAAAGAGCTCCGTGGACCAAAAATCAACTCGAGATGAGAGGTTAGTCCCTGGCTTCGACTCCAGAGGAATACCACCTTACCAAAAGCACCTCAAGAGGAGGCTTCTCTCAGCTCTAGGTATGTGAGAGGGACCCTGAGTTTGCGGCCTCAAGTGGAATGGACACCGCGATGCCCTGACGTGAAATAAGGCCGGATATCCCTGCAGTGACTTGAATGCAGGCTCGTCTTGCATCTCCCAAGACGAAAGGATGTCTGAATCCCCTGTGGAGACCACAGAGAAAGACCTAGTTTCCCACCTCATCGCGACCGGAGGCCTCACATCCTTTGAAAAGTCCAGAGGTACGCGGAAATCAGTGCTTCCAAAGGAGACGATGCCTGACTCCTCGTGAAACTTGATAGGAGTCCTAGGATTCCTGTGGCGCGTGGAAAGGGACTCTTGGTCTCCCGCCTCAGCTGGAGAGGCGTTCCAATTGCCCTGCCAAGCCTCGAGGAGAATCCCGAGTTGTCCCTCGCAACTAGGCAGCAGTCCTGACGTCGCTGAACAAACACGTGGGTGGAAGGGCCATCCCCGTCGTAACTCGAGAATATACCCCAGGTTCCCGCCGCAACTCGAGAAAAACCATGAGACTTCCCCCTCGCCGCGAGATGAGGCCCGATTCCCCTGCACTGCATGCAGAGCAATTCCGTGTTGCACATCACACATGAAAGAAGCCTTGATTTCCTTGATGGCACTCCAGAGAAACCCCAAGAACACTGTTTCAAGGCTAGAGGGATCCTGAGGTCACTGTAGCCACACGAAAGAGCTCCGTGGACCAAAAATCAACTCGAGATGAGAGGTTAGTCCCTGGCTTCGACTCCAGAGGAATACCACCTTACCACAAGCACCTCAAGAGGAGGCTTCTCTCAGCTCTAGGTATGTGAGAGGGACCCTGAGTTTGCGGCCTCAAGTGGAATGGACACCGCGATGCCCTGACTCGAAATAAGGCCGGATATCCCTGCAATGACTTCAATGCAGGCTCGTCTTGCATCTCCCAAGACGAAAGGATGTCTGAATACCCTGTGGAGACCACAGAGAAAGACCTAGTTTCCCACCTCATCGCGGCCGGAGGCCTCACATCCTTTGTAAACTCCAGAGGTACGCGGAGATCAGTGACTCCAAAGGAGACGATGCCTGACTCCTCGTGAAACTTGATAGGAGTCCCAGGTTTCCTGTGGTACGTGGAAAGGGACACTTGGTCTCCCGCCTCAGCTGGAGAGGCGTCCCAATTGCCCTGCCAAGCCTCGAGGAGAATCCCGAGTTGTCCCTCGCAACTAGGCAGGAGTCCTGACGTCGCTGAACAAACACGTGTGTGGAAGGGCCATCCCCGTCGTAACTCGAGAATATACCCCAGGTTCCCGCCGCAACTCGAGAAAAACCATGAGACTTCCCCCTCGCCGCGAGATGAGGCCCGATTCCCCTGCACTGCATGCAGAGCAATTCCGTGTTGCACATCACACATGAAAGGAGCCTTGATTTCCTTGATGGCACTGCAGAGAAACCCCAAGAACACTGTTTCAAGGCTAGAGGGATCCTGAGGTCACTGTAGCCACACGAAAGAGCTCCGTGGACCAAAAATCAACTCGAGATGAGAGGTTAGTCCCTGGCCTCGACTCCAGAGGAGTACCACCTTACCACAAGCACCTCAAGAGGAGGCTTCTCTCAGCTCTAGGTATGTGAGAGGGACCCTGAGTTTGCGGCCTCAAGTGGAATGGACACCGTGATGCCCTGACTCGCAAAAGGCCAGATATCCCTGCAGTGACTTGAATGCAGGCTCGTCTTGCATCTCCCAAGACGAAAGGATGTCTGAATCCCCTGTGGAGACCACAGAGAAAGACCTAGTTCCCCACCTCGTCGTGACCAGAGGCCTCACATCCTTTGAAAACTCCAGAGGTACGCGGAGATCCTTGCCTCCAAAGGAGACGATGGCTGACTCCTCGTCAAACTTGATAGGAGTCCCAGGTTTCCTGTGGCACGTGGAAAGGGACACTTGGTCTCCCCCCTCAGCTGCAGATGCGTCCCAATAGCCCTGCCAAGCCTCGAGGAGAATCCCGAGTTGTCCCTCGCAACTAGGCAGGAGTCCTGACGTCGCTGAACAAACACGTTGTGGAAGGGCCATCCCCGTCGTAACTCGAGAATATACCCCAGGTTCCCGCCGCAACTCGAGAAAAACCATGAGACTTCCCCATCGCCGCGAGATGAGGCCCCATTCCCCTGCATTGCGTGCAGAGCAATTCCGTGTTGCACATCACACATGAAAGGAGCCTTGATTTCCTTGATGGCACTCCAGAGAAACCCCAAGAACACTGTTTCAATGCTAGAGGGATCCTGAGGTCACTGTAGCAACAGGAAAGAGCTCCGTGGACCAAAAATCAACTCGAGATGAGAGGTTAGTCCCTGGCTTCGACTCCAGAGGAATACCACCTTACCACAAGCACCTCAAAAGGAGGCTTCTCTCAGCTCTAGGTATGTGAGAGGGACCCTGAGTTTGCGGCTTCAAGTGGAATGGACACCGCGATGCCCTGACGTGAAATAAGGCCGGATATCCCTGCAGTGACTTGAATGCAGGCTCGTCTTGCATCTCCCAAGACGAAAGGATGTCTGAATCCCCTGTGGAGACCACAGAGAAAGACCTAGTTTCCCACCTCATCGCGACCGGAGGCCTCACATCCTTTTAAAATTCCAGAGGTACGCGGAAATCAGTGCCTCCAAAGGAGACGATGCCTGACTCCTCGTGAAACTTGATAGGAGTCCCAGGATTCCTGTGGCACGTGGAAAGGGACCCTTGGTCTCCCGCCTGAGCTGGAGAGGCGTTCCAATTGCCCTGCCAAGCCTCGAGGAGAATACCGAGTTGTCCCTTGCAACTAGGCAGGAGTCCTGACGTCGCTGAACAAACACGTGTGTGGAAGGGCCATCCCCGTCGTAACTCGAGAATATACCCCAGGTTCCCGCCGCAACTCGAAAAAAACCATGAGACTTCCCCCTCGCCGCGAGATGAGGCCCGATTCCCCTGCACTGCGTGCAGAGCAATTCCGTGTTGCACATCACACATGAAAGGAGCCTTGATTTCCTTGATGGCACTCCAGAGAAACCCCAAGAACACTGTTTCAAGGCTAGAGGGATCCTGAGGTCACTGTAGCAACACGAAAGAGCTCCGTGGACCAAAAATCAACTCGAGATGAGAGGTTAGTCCCTGGCTTCGACTCCAGAGCAATACAACCTCACCACAAGCACCTCAAGAGGAGGCTTCTCTCAGCTCTAGGTATGTGAGAGGGACCCTGAGTTTGCGGCTTCAAGTGGAATGGACACCGCGATGCCCTGACGTGAAATAAGGCCGGATATCCCTGCAGTGACTTGAATGCAGGCTCGTCTTGCATCTCCCAAGATGAAAGGATGTCTGAATCCCCTGTGGAGACCACAGAGAAAGACCTAGTTTCCCACCTCATCGCGACCGGAGGCCTCACATCCTTTGAAAAGTCCAGAGGTACGCGGAAATCAGTGCCTCCAAAGGAGACGATGCCTGACTCCTCGTGAAACTTGATAAGAGTCCCAGGATTCCTGTGGCACGTGGAAAGGGAAACTTGGTCTCCCGCCTCAGCTGGAGAGGCGTTCCAATTGCCCTGCCAAGCCTCGAGGAGGATCCCGAGTTGTCCCTCGCAACTAGGCAGGAGTCCTGACGTCGCTGAACAAACACGTGAGTGGAAGGGCCATCCCCGTCGTAACTCGAGAATATACCCCAGGTTCCCGCCGCAACTCGAAAAAAACCATGAGACTTCCCCCTCGCCGCGAGACGAGGCCCGATTCCCCTGCACTGCATGCAGAGCAATTCCGTCTTGCACATCACACATGAAAGGAGCCTTGATTTCCTTGATGGCACTCCAGGGAAAGCCCAAGAACACTGTTTCAAGGCTAGAGGGATCCTGAGATCACTGTAGCAACACGAAAGAGCTCGTGGACCAAAAATCAACACGAGAAGAGAGGTTAGTCCCTGGCTTCGATTCCAGAGGAATACCACCTTACCACAAGCACCTCAAGAGGAGGCTTCTCTCAGCTCTAGGTATGTGAGAGGGACCCTCATTTTGCGGCTTCAAGTGGAATGGACACCGCGATGCCTTGACGTGAAATAAGGCCGGATATCCCTGCAGTGACTTGAATGCAGGCTCGTCTTGCATCTCCCAAGACGAAAGGATGTCTGAATCCCCTGTGGAGACCACAGAGAAAGACCTAGTTTTCCACCTCATCGCGACCGGAGGCCTCACATCCTTTGAAAAGTCCAGAGGTACGCGGAAATCAGTGCCTCCAAAGGAGACGATGCCTGACTCCTCGTGAAACTTGATAGGAGTCCCAGGATTCCTGTGGCACGTGGAAAGGGACTCTTGGTCTCCCGCCTCATCTGGAGAGGCGTTCCAATTGCCCTGCCAAGCCTCGAGGAGAATCCCGAGTTGTCCCTCGCAACTAGGCAGGAGTCCTGACGTCGCTGAACAAACACGTGAGTGGATGGGCAATCCCCGTCGTAACTCGAGAATATACCCCAGGTTCCCGCCGCAACTCGAAAAAAACCATGAGACTTCCCCCTCGCCGCGAGATGAGGCCCGATTCCCCTGCATTGCGTGCAGAGCAATTCCGTGTTGCACATCACACATGAAAGGAGCCTTGATTTCCTTGATGGCACTCCAGAGAAACCCCAAGAACACTGTTTCAAGGCTAGAGGGATCCTGAGGTCACTGTAGCAACACGAAAGAACTCCGTGGACAAAAAATCAACTCGAGATGAGAGGTTAGTCCCTGGCTTCGACTCCAGAGGAAGACCACCTTACCACAAGCACCTCAAGAGGAGGCTTCTCTCAGCTCTAGGTATGTGAGAGGGACCCTGAGTTTGCGGCCTCAAGTGGAATGGTCACCGCGATGCCCTGACTCGAAATAAGGCCGGATATGCCTGCAGTGACTTCAATGCAGGCTCGTCTTCCATCTACCAAGACGAAAGGATGTCTGAATCCCCTGCGGAGACCACAGAAAAAGACCTAGTTCCCCACCTCATCGCGACCGGAGGCCTCATATCCTTTGTAAGCTCCAGAGGAACGCGGAGATCCTTGCCTCCAAAGGAGACGATGCCTGACTCCTCGTCAAACTTGATAGGAGTCCCAGGTTTCCTGTGGCACGTGGAAAGGGACACTTGGTCTCCCGCCTCAGCTGGAGAGGCGTCCCAATTTCCCTGCCAAGCCTCGAGGAGAATCCCGAGTTGTCCCTCGCAACTAGGCAGGAGTCCTGACGTCGCTGAACAAACACGTGGGTGGAAGGGCCATCCCCGTCGTAACTCGAGAATATACCCCAGGTTACCGCCGCAACTCGAGAAAAACCATGAGACTTCCCCCTCGCCGCGAGATGAGGCCCGATTCCCCTGCACTGCATGCAGAGCAATTCCGTGTTGCACATCACACATGAAAGGAGCCTTGATTTCCTTGATGGCACTCCAGAGAAACCCCAAGAACACTGTTTCAAGGCTAGAGGGATCCTGAGGTCACTGTAGCCACACGAAAGAGCTCCGTGGACCAAAAATCAACTCGAGATGAGAGGTTAGTCCCTGGCTTCGACTCCAGAGGAATACCACCTTACCACAAGCACCTCAAGAGGAGGCTTCTCTCAGCTCTAGGTATGTGAGAGGGACCCTGAGTTTGCGGCCTCAAGTGGAATGGACACCGCGATGCCCTGATTCGAAATAAGGCCGGATATCCCTGCAGTGACTTGAATGCAGGCTCGTCTTGCATCTCCCAAGACGAAAGGATGTCTGAATCCCCTGTGGAGACCACAGAGAAAGACCTAGTTCCCCACCTCATCGTGACCGGAGGCCTCACATCCTTTGTAAACTCCAGAGGTACGCGGAGATCCTTGCCTCGAAAGGAGACGATGGCTGACTCCTCGTCAAACTTGATAGGAGTCCCAGGTTTCCTGTGGCACGTGGAAAGGGACACTTGGTCTCCCCCCTCAGCTGCAGAGGCGTCCCAATAGTCCTGCCAAGCCTCGAGGAGAATCCCGAGTTGTCCCTCGCAACTAGGCAGGAGTCCTGACGTCGCTGAACAAACACGTTGTGGAAGGGCCATCCCAGTCGTAACTCGAGAATATACCCCAGGTTCCCGCCGCAACTCGAGAAAAACTATGAGACTTCCCCCTCGCCGCGAGATGAGGCCCGATTCCCCTGCATTGCGTGCAGAGCATTTCCGTGTTGCACATCACACATGAAAGGAGCCTTGATTTCCTTGATGGCACTCGAGAGAAACCCCAAGAACATTGTTTCAATGCTAGAGGGATCCTGAGGTCACTGTAGCAACACGAAAGAGCTCCGTGGACCAAAAATCAACTCGAGATGAGAGGTTAGTCCCTGGCTTCGACTCCAGAGGAATACCACCTTACCACAAGCACCTCAAGAGGAGGCTTCTCTCAGCTCTAGCTATGTGAGAGGGACCCTGAGTTTGCGGCCTCAAGTGGAATGGACTCTGCGATGCCCTGACATGAAATAAGGCCGGATTTCCCTGCAGTGACTTGAATGCAGGCTCGTCTTGCATCTCCCAAGACGAAAGGATGTCTGAATCCCCTGTGCAGACCACAGAGAAAGACCTAGTTCCCCACCTCATCGCGACCGGAGGCCTCACATCCTTTGAAAACTCCAGAGGTACGCGGAGATCAGTGCCTCCAAAGGAGACGATGCCTGACTCCTCGTGAAACTTGATAGGAGTCCCAGGATTCCTGTGGCACGTGGAAAGGGACACTTGGTCTCCCGCCTCAGCTGGAGAGGCGTCCAAATTGCCCTGCCAAGCCTCGAGGAGAATCCCGAGTTGTCCCTCGCAACTAGGCAGGAGTCCTGACGTCGCTGAACAAACACGTGTGTGGAAGGGCCATCCCAGTCGTAACTGGAGAATATAATCCAGGTTCCCGCCGCAACTCGAAAAAAACCATGAGACTTCCCCCTCGCCGCGAGATGATGCCCGATTACCCTGCACTGTGTGCAGAGCAATTCCGTGTTGCACATCACACATGAAAGGAGCCTTGATTTCCTTGATGGCACTCCAGAGAAACCCCAAGAACACTGTTTCAAGGCTAGAGGGATCCTGAGGTCACTGTAGCAACAGGAAAGAGCTCCGTGGACCAAAAATCAACTCGAGATGAGAGGTTAGTCCCTGGCTTCGACTCCAGAGGAATACCACCTTACCACAAGCACCTCAAGAGGAGGCTTCTCTCAGCTCTAGGTATGTGAGAGGGACCCTGAGTTTGCGGCCTCAAGTGGAATGGACACTGCGATGCCCTGACGTGAAATAAGGCCGAATTTCCCTGCAGTGACTTGAATGCAGGCTCGTCTTGCATCTCCGAAAATGAAAGGATGTCTGAATCCCCTGTGGAGACCACAGAGAAAGACCTAGTTCCCCACCTCATGGCGACCGGAGGCCTCACATCCTTTGAAAACTCCAGAGGTACGCGGAGATCAGTGCCTCCAAAGGAGACGATGCCTGACTCCTCTTGAAACTTGATAGGAGTCCCAGGATTCCTGTGGCACGTGGAAAGGGACACTTGGTCTCCCGCCTCAGCTGGAGAGGCGTCCCAATTGCCCTGCCAAGCCTCGAGGAGAATCCCGAGTTGTCCCTCGCAACTAGGCAGGAGTCCTGAACTCGCTGAACAAACACGTGTGTGGAAGGGCCATCCCCGTCGTAACTCGAGAATATACCCCAGGTTCCCGCCGCAACTCGAGAAAAACTATGAGACTTCCCCCTCGCCGCGAGATGAGGCCCGATTCCCCTGCACTGCGTGCAGAGCAATTCCGTGTTGCACATCACACATGAAAGGAGCCTTGATTTCCTTGATGGCACTCCAGAGAAACCCCAAGAACACTGTTTCAAGGCTAGAGGGAACCTGAGGTCACTGTAGCAACACGAAAGAGCTCCGTGGACCAAAAATCAACTCGAGATGAGAGGTTAGTCCCTGGCTTCGACTCCAGAGGAATACCACCTTACCACAAGCACCTCAAGAGGAGGCTTCTCTCAGCTCTAGCTATGTGAGAGGGACCCTGAGTTTGTGGCCTCAAGTGAAATGGACACCTCGATGCCCTGACTCGATATAAGGCCGGATATCCCTGCAGTGACTTGAATGCAGGCTCGTCTTGCATCTGCCAAGACGAAAGGATGTCTGAATCCCCTGTGGAGACCACAGAGAAAGACCTAGTTCCCCACCTCATCGCGACCGGAGGCCTCACATCCTTTGAAAAGTCCAGAGGTACGCGGAAATCAGTGCCTCCAAAGGAGACGATGCCTGACTCCTCGTGAAACTTGATAGGAGTCCCAGGATTCCTGTGGCACGTGGAAAGGGACTCTTGGTCTCCCGCCTCATCTGGAGAGGCGTTCCAATTGCCCTGCCAAGCCTCGAGGAGAATCCCGAGTTGTCCCTCGCAACTAGGCAGGAGTCCTGACGTCGCTGAACAAACACGTGAGTGGATGGGCAATCCCCGTCGTAACTCGAGAATATACCCCAGGTTCCCGCCGCAACTCGAAAAAAACCATGAGACTTCCCCCTCGCCGCGAGATGAGGCCCGATTCCCCTGCACTGCGTGCAGAGCAATTCCGTGTTGCACATCACACATGAAAGGAGCCTTGATTTCCTTGATGGCACTCCAGAGAAACCCCAAGAACACTGTTTCAAGGCTAGAGGGATCCTGAGGTCACTGTAGCAACACGAAAGAACTCCGTGGACAAAAAATCAACTCGAGATGAGAGGTTAGTCCCTGGCTTCGACTCCAGAGGAAGACCACCTTACCACAAGCACCTCAAGAGGAGGCTTCTCTCAGCTCTAGGTATGTGAGAGGGACCCTGAGTTTGCGGCCTCATGTGGAATGGTCACCGCGATGCCCTGACTCGAAATAAGGCCGGATATCCCTGCAGTGACTTCAATGCAGGCTCGTCTTCCATCTACCAAGACGAAAGGATGTCTGAATCCCCTGCGGAGACCACAGAAAAAGACCTAGTTCCCCACCTCATCGCGACCGGAGGCCTCATATCCTTTGTAAGCTCCAGAGGAACGCGGAGATCCTTGCCTCCAAAGGAGACGATGCCTGACTCCTCGTCAAACTTGATAGGAGTCCCAGGTTTCCTGTGGCACGTGGAAAGGGACACTTGGTCTCCCGCCTCAGCTGGAGAGGCGTCCCAATTTCCCTGCCAAGCCTCGAGGAGAATCCCGAGTTGTCCCTCGCAACTAGGCAGGAGTCCTCACGTCGCTGAACAAACACGTGTGTGGAAGGGCCATCCCAGTCGTAACTCGAGAATATAATCCAGGTTCCCGCCGCAACTCGAAAAAAACCATGAGACTTCCCCCTCGCCGCGAGATGATGCCTGATTACCCTGCACTGTGTGCAGAGCAATTCCGTGTTGCACATCACACATGAAAGGAGCCTTGATTTCCTTGATGGCACTCCAGAGAAACCCCAAGAACACTGTTTCAAGGCTAGAGGGATCCTGAGGTCACTGTAGCAACAGGAAAGAGCTCCGTGGACCAAAAATCAACTCGAGATGAGAGGTTAGTCCCTGGCTTCGACTCCAGAGGAATACCACCTTACCACAAGCACCTCAAGAGGAGGCTTCTCTCAGCTCTAGGTATGTGAGAGGGACCCTGAGTTTGCGGCCTCAAGTGGAATGGACACTGCGATGCCCTGACGTGAAATAAGGCCGAATTTCCCTGCAGTGACTTGAATGCAGGCTCGTCTTGCATCTCCGAAAATGAAAGGATGTCTGAATCCCCTGTGGAGACCACAGAGAAAGACCTAGTTCCCCACCTCATGGCGACCGGAGGCCTCACATCCTTTGAAAACTCCAGAGGTACGCGGAGATCAGTGCCTCCAAAGGAGACGATGCCTGACTCCTCGTGAAACTTGATAGGAGTCCCAGGATTCCTGTGGCACGTGGAAAGGGACACTTGGTCTCCCGCCTCAGCTGGAGAGGCGTCCCAATTGCCCTGCCAAGCCTCGAGGAGAATCCCGAGTTGTCCCTCGCAACTAGGCAGGAGTCCTGACATCGCTGAACAAACACGTGTGTGGAAGGGCCATCCCCGTCGTAACTCGAGAATATACCCCAGGTTCCCGCCGCAACTCGAGAAAAACTATGAGACTTCCCCCTCGCCGCGAGATGAGGCCCGATTCCCCTGCACTGCGTGCAGAGCAATTCCGTGTTGCACATCACACATGAAAGGAGCCTTGATTTCCTTGATGGCACTCCAGAGAAACCCCAAGAACACTGTTTCAAAGCTAGAGGGATCCTGAGGTCACTGTAGCCACACTAAAGAGCTCCGTGGACCAAAAATCAACTCGAAATGAGAGGTTAGTCCCTGGCTTTGACTCCAGAGGAATACCACCTTACCACAAGCACCTCAAGAGGAGGCTTCTCTCAGCTCTAGGTATGTGAGAGGGACCCTGAGTTTGCGGCCTCAAGTGGAATGGACACTGCGATGCCCTGACGTGAAATAAGGCCGGATTTCCCTGCAGTGACTTAAATGCAGGCTCGTCTTGCATCTCCCAAGACGAAAGGATGTCTGAATCCCCTGTGCAGACCACAGAGGAAGAACTAGTTCCCTACCTCATCGCGACCGGAGGCGTCACATCCTTTGAAAACTCCAGAGGTACGCGGAGATCAGTGCCTCCAAAGGAGACGATGCCTGACTCCTCGTGAAACTTGATAGGAGTCCCAGGATTCCTGTGGCACGGGGAAAGGGACCCTCGGTCTCCCGCCTCAGATGGAGAGGGGTCCCAATTGCCCTGCCATGCCTCGAGGAGAATCCCGAGTTGTCCCTCACAACTAGGCAGGAGTCCTGACGTTGCTGAACAAACACGTGTGTGGAAGGGCCATCCCCGTCATAACTCGAGAATATATCCCAGGTTCCCGCCGCAACTCGAGAAAAACCATGAGACTTCCCCCTCGCCGCGAGATGAGGCCCGATTCCCCTGCACTGCGTGCAGAGCAATTTCGTGTTGCACATCACACATGAAAGGAGCCTTGCTTTCCTTGATGGCACTCCAGAGAAACCCCAAGAACACTGTTTCAAGGCTAGAGGGATCCTGAGGTCCCTGTAGCAACATGAAAGAGCTCCGTGGACCAAAAATCAACTCGAGATGAGAGGTTAGTCCCTGGCTTCGACTCCAGAGGAATACCACCTTACCACAAGCACCTCAAGAGGAGGCTTCTCTCAGCTCTAGGTATGTGAGAGGGACCCTGATTTTTCGGCCTCAGGTGGAATGGACACCACGATGCCCTGACTCGCAATAAGGCCAGATATCCCTGCAGTGACTTGAATGCAGGCTCGTCTTGCATCTCCCAAGATGAGAGGATGTCTGAATTCCCTGTGGAGACCACAGAGAAAGACCTATTTCCCCACCTCATCGTGACCGGAGGCCTCACATCCTTTGAAAACTCCAGAGGTACGCGGAGATCAGTGCCTCCAAAGGAGACGATGCCTGACTCCTCGTGAAACTTGATAGGAGTCCGAGGATTCCTGTGGCACGTGGAAAGGGACGCTTGGTCTCCCGCCACAGATGAAGAGGCGTCCCAATTGCCCTGCCCAGCCTCGAGGAGAATCCCGAGTTGTCCCTCGCAACTAGGCAGGTGTCCTGACGTCGCTGAACAAACACGTGGGTGGAAGGGCCATCCCCGTCGTAACTCGAGAATATACCCCAGGTTCCCGACGCAACTCGAGAAAAACCATGAGACTTCCCCCTCGCCGCGAGATGAGGCCCGATTCCCCTGCACTGCATGCAGAGCAATTCCGTGTTGCACATCACACATGAAAGGAGCCTTGATTTCCTTGATGGCACTCCCGAGAAACCCCAAGAACACTGTTTCAAGGCTAGAGGGATCCTGAGGTCACTGTAGCCACACGAAAGAGCTCCGTGGACCAAAAATCAACTCGAGATGAGAGGTTAGTCCCTGGCTTCGACTCCAGAGGAATACCACCTTACCACAAGCACCTCAAGAGGAGGCTTCTCTCAGCTCTAGGTATGTGAGAGGGACCCTGAGTTTGCGGCCTCAAGTGGAATGGACACCGCGATGCCCTGACTCGCAATAAGGCCAGATATCCCTGCAGTGACTTGAATGCAGGCTCGTCTTGCATCTCCCAAGACGAAAGGATGTCTGAATCCCCTGTGGAGACCACAGAGAAAGACCTAGTTCCCCACCTCATCGTGACCGGAGGCCTCACATCCTTTGTAAACTCCAGAGGTACGCGGAGATCCTTGCCTCGAAAGGAGACGATGGCTGACTCCTCGTCAAACTTGATAGGAGTCCCAGGTTTCCTGTGGCACGTGGAAAGGGACGCTTGGTCTCCCGCCACAGATGAAGAGGCGTCCCAATTGCCCTGCCCAGCCTCGAGGAGAATCCCGAGTTGTCCCTCGCAACTAGGCAGGTGTCCTGACGTCGCTGAACAAACACGTGGGTGGAAGGGCCATCCCCGTCGTAACTCGAGAATATACCCGAGGTTCCCGACGCAACTCGAGAAAAACCATGAGACTTCCCCCTCGCCGCGAGATGAGGTCCGATTCCCCTGCACTGCGTGCAGAGCAATTCCGTGTTGCACATCACACATGAAAGGAGCCTTGATTTCCTTGATGGCACTCCAGAGAAACCCCAAGAACACTGTTTCAAGGCTAGAGGGAACCTGAGGTCACTGTAGCAACACGAAAGAGCTCCGTGGACCAAAAATCAACTCGAGATGAGAGGTTAGTCCCTGGCTTCGACTCCAGAGGAATACCACCTTACCACAAGCACCTCAAGAGGAGGCTTCTCTCAGCTCTAGCTATGTGAGAGGGACCCTGAGTTTGTGGCCTCAAGTGAAATGGACACCTCGATGCCCTGACTCGATATAAGGCCGGATATCCCTGCAGTGACTTGAATGCAGGCTCGTCTTGCATCTGCCAAGACGAAAGGATGTCTGAATCCCCTGTGGAGACCACAGAGAAAGACCTAGTTCCCCACCTCATCGCTACCGGAGGCCTCACATCCTTTGAAAACTTCAGAGGTACGCGGCGGTAAGTGCCTCCAAAGGAGAGGATGCCTGACTCCTCATGAAACTTGATAGGAGTCCCAGGATTCCTGTGGCACGTGGAAAGGGACCCTTGGTCTCCCGCCTCAGCTGGAGAGGCGTCCCAATTGCCCTGCCAAGCCTCGAGGAGAATCCCGAGTTGTCCCTCGCAAATAGGCAGGAGTCCTTACGTCGCTGAACAAACACGTGAGTGGAAAGGCCATCCCCGTCGTAACTCGAGAATATACCCAAGGTTCCCGCCGCAACTAGAGAAAAACCATGAGACTTCCCCCTTGCCGCGAGATGAGGCCCGAATCCCCTGCACTGCATGCAGAGCAATTCCGTGTTCCACATCACACATGAAAGGAGCCTTGATTTCCTTGATGGCACTGCAGAGAATCCCCAAGAACACTGTTTCAAGGCTAGAGGGATCCTGAGGTCACTGTAGCCACACGAAAGAGCTCCGTGGACCAAAAATCAACTCGAGATGAGAGGTTAGTCCCTGGCTTCGACTCCAGAGGAATACCACCTTACCACAAGCACCTCAAGAGGAGGCTTCTCTCAGCTCTAGGTATGTGAGAGGGACCCTGAGTTTGCGGCCTCAAGTGGAATGGACACCGCGATGCCCTGACTCGAAATATGGCCGGATATCCATGCAGTGACTTGAATGCAGGCTCGTCTTGCATCTGCCAAGACGAAAGGATGTCTGAATCCCCTGTGGAGACCACAGAGAAAGACCTAGTTCCCCACCTCATCGCTACCGGAGGCCTCACATCCTTTGAAAACTTCAGAGGTACGCGGCGGTAAGTGCCTCCAAAGGAGAGGATGCCTGACTCCTCATGAAACTTGATAGGAGTCCCAGGATTCCTGTGGCACGTGGAAAGGGATACTTGGTCTCCCGCCTCAGCTGGAGAGGCGTCCCAATTGCCCTGCCAAGCCTCGAGGAGATTCCCGAGTTGTACCTCGCATCTAGGCAGGAGTCCTGACGTCGCTGAACAAACACGTGAGTGGAAAGGCCATCCCCGTCGTAACTCGAGAATATACCCCAGGTTCCCGCCGCAACTCGAGAAAAACCATGAGACTTCACCCTCGCCGTGAGATGAGGCCCGATTCCCCTGCACTGCATGCAGAGCAACTCCGTGTTGCACATCACACATGAAAGGAGCCTTGATTTCCTTGGTGGCACTCCAGAGAAACCCCAAGAACACTGTTTCAAGGCCAGAGGAATCCTAACGTCACTGTAGCAACACGAAAGAGCTCCGTGGACCAAAAATCAACTCGAGATGAGAGGTTAGTCCCTGGCTTCGACTCCAGAGGAATACCACCTTACCACAAGCACCTCAAGAGGAGGCTTCTCGCAGCTCTAGGTATGTGAGAGGGACCCTGAGTTTGCGGCCTCAAGTGGAATGGACACCGCGATGCCCTGACTCGAAATAAGGCCAGATATCCCTGCAGTGACTTGAATGCAGGCTCGTCTTGCATCTCCCAAGACGAAAGGATGTCTGAATCCCCTGTGGAGACCACAGAGAAAGACCTGGTTCCCCACCTCATCGCGACCGGAGGCCTCACATCCTTTGTAAACTCCAGAGGTACGCGGAGATCAGTGCCTCCAAAGGAGACGATGCCTGACTCCTCGTGAAACTTGATAGGAGTCCCAGGATGCCTGTGGCACGTGGAAAGGGACACTTGGTCTCCCGCCTCAGCTGGAGAGGCGTCCCAATTGCCCTGCCAAGCCTCGAGGAGAATCCCGAGTTGTCCCTCGCAACTAGGCAGGAGTCCTGACGTCGCTGAACAAACACGTGTGTGGAAGGGCCACCCCCGACGTAACTCGAGAATATACCCCAGGTTCCCGCCGCAACTCGAGAAAAACCATGAGACTTCCCCCTCGCCGCGAGATGAGGCCCGATTCCCCTGCACTGCGTGCAGAGCAATTCCGTGTTGCACATCACACATGAAAGGAGCCTTGATTTGCTTGATGGCACTCCAGAGAAACCCCAAGAACACTGTTTCAAGGCTAGAGGGATCCTGAGGTCACTGTAGCAACACGAAAGAGCTCCGTGGACAAAAAATCAACTCGAGATGAGAGGTTAGTCCCTGGCTTCGACTCCAGAGGAAGACCACCTTACCACAAGCACCTCAAGAGGAGGCTTCTCTCAGCTCTAGGTATGTGAGAGGGACCCTGATTTTGCGGCCTCAGGTGGAATGGACACCACGATGCCCTGACTCGCAATAAGGCCAGATATCCCTGCAGTGACTTGAATGCAGGCTCGTCTTGCATCTCCCAAGATGAAAGGATGTCTGAATCCCCTGTGGAGACCACAGAGAAAGACCTATTTCCCCACCTCATCGCGACCGGAGGCCTCACATCCTTTGAAAACTCCAGAGGTACGCGGAGATCAGTGCCTCCAAAGGAGACGAAGCCTGACTCCTCCTGAAACTTGATAGGAGTCCGAGGATTCCTGTGGCACGTGGAAAGGGACGCTTGGTCTCCCGCCACAGATGAAGAGGCGTCCCAATTGCCCTGCCCAGCCTCGAGGAGAATCCCGAGTTGTCCCTCGCAACTAGGCAGGTGTCCTGACGTCACTGAACAAACACGTGGGTGGAAGGGCCATCCCCGTCGTAACTCGAGAATATACCCGAGGTTCCCGACGCAACTCGAGAAAAACCATGAGACTTCCCCCTCGCCGCGAGATGAGGTCCGATTCCCCTGCACTGCGTGCAGAGCAATTCCGTGTTGCACATCACACATGAAAGGAGCCTTGATTTCCTTGATGGCACTCCAGAGAAACCCCAAGAACACTGTTTCAAGGCTAGAGGGAACCTGAGGTCACTGTAGCAACACGAAAGAGCTCCGTGGACCAAAAATCAACTCGAGATGAGAGGTTAGTCCCTGGCTTCGACTCCAGAGGAAGACCACCTTACCACAAGCACCTCAAGAGGAGGCTTCTCTCAGCTCTAGCTATGTGAGAGGGACCCTGAGTTTGTGGCCTCAAGTGAAATGGACACCTCGATGCCCTGACTCGATATAAGGCTGGATATCCCTGCAGTGACTTGAATGCAGGCTCGTCTTGCATCTGCCAAGACGAAAGGATGTCTGAATCCCCTGTGGAGACCACAGAGAAAGACCTAGTTCCCCACCTCATCGCTACCGGAGGCCTCACATCCTTTGAAAACTTCAGAGGTACGCGGCGGTAAGTGCCTCCAAAGGAGAGGATGCCTGACTCCTCATGAAACTTGATAGGAGTCCCAGGATTCCTGTGGCACGTGGAAAGGGACCCTTGGTCTCCCGCCTCAGCTGGAGAGGCGTCCCAATTGCCCTGCCAAGCCTCGAGGAGAATCCCGAGTTGTCCCTCGCAAATAGGCAGGAGTCCTGCCGTCGCTGAACAAACACGTGAGTGGAAAGGCCATCCCCGTCGTAACTCGAGAATATACCCAAGGTTCCCGCCGCAACTAGAGAAAAACCATGAGACTTCCCCCTTGCCGCGAGATGAGGCCCGAATCCCCTGCACTGCATGCAGAGCAATTCCGTGTTCCACATCACAGATGAAAGGAGCCTTGATTTCCTTGATGGCACTGCAGAGAATCCCCAAGAACACTGTTTCAAGGCTAGAGGGATCCTGAGGTCACTGTAGCCACACGAAAGAGCTCCGTGGACCAAAAATCAACTCGAGATGAGAGGTTAGTCCCTGGCTTCGACTCCAGAAGAATACCACCTTACCACAAGCACCTCAAGAGGAGGCTTCTCTCAGCTCTAGGTATGTGAGAGGGACCCTGAGTTTGCGGCCTCAAGTGGAATGGACACCGCGATGCCCTGACTCGAAATATGGCCGGATATCCGTGCAGTGACTTGAATGCAGGCTCGTCTTGCATCTGCCAAGACGAAAGGATGTCTGAATCCCCTGTGGAGACCACAGAGAAAGACCTAGTTCCCCACCTCATCGCTACCGGAGGCCTCACATCCTTTGAAAACTTCAGAGGTACGCGGCGGTAAGTGCCTCCAAAGGAGAGGATGCCTGACTCCTCATGAAACTTGATAGGAGTCCCAGGATTCCTGTGGCACGTGGAAAGGGATCCTTGGTCTCCCGCCTCAGCTGGAGAGGCGTCCCAATTGCCCTGCCAAGCCTCGAGGAGATTCCCGAGTTGTACCTCGCATCTCGCAGGAGTCCTGACGTCGCTGAACAAACACGTGAGTGGAAAGGCCATCCCCGTCGTAACTCGAGAATATACCCCAGGTTCCCGCCGCAACTCGAGAAAAACCATGAGACTTCACCCTCGCCGTGAGATGAGGCCCGATTCCCCTGCACTGCATGCAGAGCAACTCCGTGTTGCACATCACACATGAAAGGAGCCTTGATTTCCTTGGTGGCACTCCAGAGAAACCCCAAGAACACTGTTTCAAGGCCAGAGGAATCCTAACGTCACTGTAGCAACACGAAAGAGCTCCGTGGACCAAAAATCAACTCGAGATGAGAGGTTAGTCCCTGGCTTCGACTCCAGAGGAATACCACCTTACCACAAGCACCTCAAGAGGAGGCTTCTCGCAGCTCTAGGTATGTGAGAGGGACCCTGAGTTTGCGGCCTCAAGTGGAATGGACACCGCGATGCCCTGACTCGAAATAAGGCCGGATATCCCTGCAGTGACTTGAATGCAGGCTCGTCTTGCATCTCCCAAGACGAAAGGATGTCTGAATCCCCTGTGGAGACCACAGAGAAAGACCTGGTTCCCCACCTCATCGCGACCGGAGGCCTCACATCCTTTGTAAACTCCAGAGGTACGCGGAGATCAGTGCCTCCAAAGGAGACGATGCCTGACTCCTCGTGAAACTTGATAGGAGTCCCAGGTTTCCTGTGGTACGTGGAAAGGGACACTTGGTCTCCCGCCTCAGCTGGAGAGGCGTCCCAATTGCCCTGCCAAGCCTCGAGGAGAATCCCGAGTTGTCCCTCGCAACTAGGCAGGAGTCCTGACGTCGCTGAACAAACACGTGTGTGGAAGGGCCACCCCCGTCGTAACTCGAGAATATACCCCAGGTTCCCGCCGCAACTCGAGAAAAACCATGAGACTTCCCCCTCGCCGCGAGATGAGGCCCGATTCCCCTGCACTGCGTGCAGAGCAATTCCGTGTTGCACATCACACATGAAAGGAGCCTTGATTTGCTTGATGGCACTCCAGAGAAACCCCAAGAACACTGTTTCAAGGCTAGAGGGATCCTGAGGTCACTGTAGCAACACGAAAGAGCTCCGTGGACAAAAAATCAACTCGAGATGAGAGGTTAGTCCCTGGCTTCGACTCCAGAGGAAGACCACCTTACCACAAGCACCTCAAGAGGAGGCTTCTCTCAGCTCTAGGTATGTGAGAGGGACCCTGATTTTGCGGCCTCAGGTGGAATGGACACCACGATGCCCTGACTCGCAATAAGGCCAGATATCCCTGCAGTGACTTGAATGCAGGCTCGTCTTGCATCTCCCAAGATGAAAGGATGTCTGAATTCCCTGTGGAGACCACAGAGAAAGACCTATTTCCCCACCTCATCGCGACCGGAGGCCTCACATCCTTTGAAAACTCCAGAGGTACGCGGAGATCAGTGCCTCCAAAGGAGACGATGCCTGACTCCTCCTGAAACTTGATAGGAGTCCGAGGATTCCTGTGGCACGTGGAAAGGGACACTTGGTCTCCCGCCACAGATGAAGAGGCGTCCCAATTGCCCTGCCGAGCCTCGAGGAGAATCCCGAGTTGTCCCTCGCAACTAGGCAGGTGTCCTGACGTCGCTGAACAAACACGTGGGTGGAAGGGCCATCCCCGTCGTAACTCGAGAATATACCCGAGGTTCCCGACGCAACTCGAGAAAAACCATGAGACTTCCCCCTCGCCGCGAGATGAGGTCCGATTCCCCTGCACTGCGTGCAGAGCAATTCCGTGTTGCACATCACACATGAAAGGAGCCTTGATTTCCTTGATGGCACTCCAGAGAAACCCCAAGAACACTGTTTCAAGGTTAGAGGGAACCTGAGGTCACTGTAGCAACACGAAAGAGCTCCGTGGACCAAAAATCAACTCGAGATGAGAGGTTAGTCCCTGGCTTCGACTCCAGAGGAATACCACCTTACCACAAGCACCTCAAGAGGAGGCTTCTCTCAGCTCTAGCTATGTGAGAGGGACCCTGAGTTTGTGGCCTCAAGTGAAATGGACACCTCGATGCCCTGACTCGATATAAGGCCGGATATCCCTGCAGTGACTTGAATGCAGGCTCGTCTTGCATCTGCCAAGACGAAAGGATGTCTGAATCCCCTGTGGAGACCACAGAGAAAGACCTAGTTCCCCACCTCATCGCTACCGGAGGCCTCACATCCTTTGAAAACTTCAGAGGTACGCGGCGGTAAGTGCCTCCAAAGGAGAGGATGCCTGACTCCTCATGAAACTTGATAGGAGTCCCAGGATTCCTGTGGCACGTGGAAAGGGACCCTTGGTCTCCCGCCTCAGCTGGAGAGGCGTCCCAATTGCCCTGCCAAGCCTCGAGGAGATTCCCGAGTTGTCCCTCGCAAATAGGCAGGAGTCCTGACGTCGCTGAACAAACACGTGAGTGGAAAGGCCATCCCCGTCGTAACTCGAGAATATACCCAAGGTTCCCGCCGCAACTAGAGAAAAACCATGAGACTTCCCCCTTGCCGCGAGATGAGGCCCGAATCCCCTGCACTGCATGCAGAGCAATTCCGTGTTCCACATCACACATGAAAGGAGCCTTGATTTCCTTGATGGCACTGCAGAGAATCCCCAAGAACACTGTTTCAAGGCTAGAGGGATCCTGAGGTCACTGTAGCCACACGAAAGAGCTCCGTGGACCAAAAATCAACTCGAGATGAGAGGTTAGTCCCTGGCTTCGACTCCAGAGGAATACCACCTTACCACAAGCACCTCAAGAGGAGGCTTCTCTCAGCTCTAGGTATGTGAGAGGGACCCTGAGTTTGCGGCCTCAAGTGGAATGGACACCGCGATGCCCTGACTCGAAATATGGCCGGATATCCGTGCAGTGACTTGAATGCAGGCTCGTCTTGCATCTGCCAAGAGGAAAGGATGTCTGAATCCCCTGTGGAGACCACAGAGAAAGACCTAGTTCCCCACCTCATCGCTACCGGAGGCCTCACATCCTTTGAAAACTTCAGAGGTACGCGGCGGTAAGTGCCTCCAAAGGAGAGGATGCCTGACTCCTCATGAAACTTGATAGGAGTCCCAGGATTCCTGTGGCACGTGGAAAGGGATCCTTGGTCTCCCGCCTCAGCTGGAGAGGCGTCCCAATTGCCCTGCCAAGCCTCGAGGAGATTCCCGAGTTGTACCTCGCATCAAGGCAGGAGTCCTGACGTCGCTGAACAAACACGTGAGTGGAAAGGCCATCCCCGTCGTAACTCGAGAATATACCCCAGGTTCCCGCCGCAACTCGAGAAAAACCATGAGACTTCACCCTCGCCGTGAGATGAGGCCCGATTCCCCTGCACTGCATGCAGAGCAACTCCGTGTTGCACATCACACATGAAAGGAGCCTTGATTTCCTTGGTGGCACTCCAGAGAAACCCCAAGAACACTGTTTCAAGGCCAGAGGAATCCTAACGTCACTGTAGCAACACGAAAGAGCTCCGTGGACCAAAAATCAACTCGAGATGAGAGGTTAGTCCCTGGCTTCGACTCCAGAGGAATACCACCTTACCACAAGCACCTCAAGAGGAGGCTTCTCGCAGCTCTAGGTATGTGAGAGGGACCCTGAGTTTGCGGCCTCAAGTGGAATGGACACCGCGATGCCCTGACTCGAAATAAGGCCAGATATCCCTGCAGTGACTTGAATGCAGGCTCGTCTTGCATCTCCCAAGACGAAAGGATGTCTGAATCCCCTGTGGAGACCACAGAGAAAGACCTGGTTCCCCACCTCATCGCGACCGGAGGCCTCACATCCTTTGTAAACTCCAGAGGTACGCGGAGATCAGTGCCTCCAAAGGAGACCATGCCTGACTCCTCGTGAAACTTGATAGGAGTCCCAGGTTTCCTGTGGTACGTGGAAAGGGACACTTGGTCTCCCGCCTCAGCTGGAGAGGCGTCCCAATTGCCCTGCCAAGCCTCGAGGAGAATCCCGAGTTGTCCCTCGAAACTAGGCAGGAGTCCTGACGTCGCTGAACAAACACGTGTGTGGAAGGGCCACCCCCGTCGTAACTCGAGAATATACCCCAGGTTCCCGCCGCAACTCGAGAAAAACCATGAGACTTCCTCCTCGCCGCGAGATGAGGCCCGATTCCCCTGCACTGCATGCAGAGCAATTCCGTGTTGCACATCACACATGAAAGGAGCCTTGATTTCCTTGATGGCACTCCAGAGAAACCCCAAGAACACTGTTTCAAGGCTAGAGGGATCCTGAGGTCACTGTAGCCACACGAAAGAGCTCCGTGGACCAAAAATCAACTCGAGATGAGAGGTTAGTCCCTGGCCTCGACTCCAGAGGAGTACCACCTTACCACAAGCACCTCAAGAGGAGGCTCCTCTCAGCTCTAGGTATGTGAGAGGGACCCTGAGTGTGCGGCCTCAAGTGGAATGGACACCGCGATGCCCTGACTCGCAATAAGGCCAGATATCCCTGCAGTGACTTGAATGCAGGCTCGTCTTGCATCTCCCAAGACGAAAGGATGTCTGAATCCCCTGTGGAGACCACAGAGAAAGACCTAGTTCCCCACCTCGTCCTGACCGGAGGCCTCACATCCTTTGTAAACTCCAGAGGTACGCGGAGATCCTTGCCTCCAAAGGAGACGATGGCTGACTCCTCGTCAAACTTGATAGGAGTCCCAGGTTTCCTGTGGCACGTGGAAAGGGACACTTGGTCTCCCCCCTCAGCTGCAGAGGCGTCCCAATAGCCCTGCCAAGCCTCGAGGAGAATCCCGAGTTGTCCCTCGCAACTAGGCAGGAGTCCTGACGTCGCTGAACAAACACGTTGTGGAAGGGCAATCCCCGTCGTAACTCGAGAATATACCACAGGTTCCCGCCGCAACTCGAGAAAAACCATGAGACTTCCCCTTCGCCGCGAGATGAGGCCCGATTCCCCTGCACTGCGTGCAGAGCAATTCCGTGTTGCACATCACACATGAAAGGAGCCTTGATTTCCTTGATGGCACTCCAGAGAAACCCCAAGAACACTGTTTCAAGGCTAGAGGGATCTTGAGGTCACTGTAGCAACACGAAAGAGCTCCGTGGACCAAAAATCAACTCGAGATGAGAGGTTAGTCCCTGGCTTTGACTCCAGAGCAATACCACCTTACCACAAGCACTTCAAAAGGAGGCTTCTCTCAGCTCTAGGTATGTGAGAGGGACCCTGAGTTTGCGGCTTCAAGTGGAATGGACACCGCGATGCCCTGACGTGAAATAAGGCCGGATATCCCTGCAGTGACTTGAATGCAGGTTCGTCTTGCATCTCCCAAGACGAAAGGATGTCTGAATCCCCTGTGGAGACCACAGAGAAAGACCTAGTTTCCCACCTCATCGCGACCGGAGGCCTCACATCCTTTGAAAAGTCCAGAGGTACGCGGAAATCAGTGCCTCCAAAGGAGACGATGCCTGACTCCTCGTGAAACTTGATAGGAGTCCCAGGATTCTTGTGGCACGTGGAAAGGGATCCTTGGTCTCCCGCCTCAGCTGGAGAGGCGTTCCAATTGCCCTGCCAAGCCTCGAGGAGAATCCCGAGTTGTCCCTCGCAACTAGGCAGGAGTCCTGACGTCGCTGAACAAACACGTGAGTGGAAGGGCCATCCCCGTCGTAACTCGAGAATATACCCCAGGTTCCCGCCGCAACTCGAAAAAAACCATGAGACTTCCCCCTCGCCGCGAGACGAGGCCCGATTCCCCTGCACTGCGTGCAGAGCAATTCCGTGTTGCACATCACACATGAAAGGAGCCTTGATTTCCTTGATGGCACTCCAGAGAAACCCCAAGAACACTGTTTCAAGGCTAGAGGGAAACTGAGGTCACTGTAGCAACACGAAAGAGCTCCGTGGACCAAAAATCAACACGAGAAGAGAGGTTAGTCCCTGGCTTCGACTCCAGAGCAATACCACCTTACCACAAGCACCTCAAGAGGAGGCTTCTCTCAGCTCTAGGTATGTGAGAGGGACCCTCATTTTGCGGCTTCAAGTGGAATGGACACCGCGATGCCCTGACGTGAAATAAGGCCGGATATCACTGCAGTGACTTGAATGCAGGCTCGTCTTGCATCTCCCAAGATGAAAGGATGTCTGAATCCCCTGTGGAGACCACAGAGAAAGACCTAGTTTCCCACCTCATCGCGACCGGAGGCCTCACATCCTTTGAAAAGTCCAGAGGTACGCGGAAATCAGTGCCTCCAAAGGAGACGATGCCTGACTCCTCGTGAAACTTGATAGGAGTCCCAGGATTCCTGTGGCACGTGGAAAGGGACTCTTGGTCTCCCGCCTCAGCTGGAGAGGCGTTCCAATTGCCCTGCCAAGCCTCGAGGAGAATCCCGAGTTGTCCCTCGCAACTAGGCAGGAGTCCTGACGTCGCTCAACAAACACGTGAGTGGAAGGGCCATCCCCGTCGTAACTCGAGAATATACCCCAGGTTCCCGCCGCAACTCGAAAAAAACCATGAGACTTCCCCCTCGCCGCGAGATGAGGCCCGATTCCCCTGCACTGCGTGCAGAGCAATTCCGTGTTGCACATCACACATGAAAGGAGCCTTGATTTGCTTGATGGCACTCCAGAGAAACCCCAAGAACACTGTTTCAAGGCTAGAGGGATCCTGAGGTCACTGTAGCAACACGAAAGAGCTCCGTGGACAAAAAATCAACTCGAGATGAGAGGTTAGTCCCTGGCTTCGACTCCAGAGGAAGACCACCTTACCACAAGCACCTCAAGAGGAGGCTTCTCTCAGCTCTAGCTATGGGAGAGGGACCCTGAGTTTGCAGCCTCAAGTGGAATGGTCATCGCGATGCCCTGACTCGAAATAAGGCCGGATATCCCTGCAGTGACTTCAATGCAGGCTGGTCTTGCATCTCCCAAGACGAAAGGATGTCTGAATCCCCTGTGGAGACCACAGAGAAAGACCTAGTTCCCCACCTCATCGCGACCGGAGGCCTCACATCCTTTGTAAACTCCAGAGGTACGCGGAGATCCTTGCCTCCAAAGGAGACGATGCCTGACTCCTCGTCAAACTTGATAGGAGTCCCAGGTTTCCTGTGGCACGTGGAAAGGGACACTTGGTCTCCCGCCTCAGCTGGAGAGGCGTCCCAATTTCCCTGCCAAGCCTCGAGGAGAATCCCGAGTTGTCACTCGCAACTAGGCAGGAGTCCTGACGTCGCTGAACAAACACGTGGGTGGAAGGGCCATCCCCGTCGTAACTCGAGAATATACCCCAGGTTCCCGCCGCAACTCGAGAAACACCATGAGACTTTCCGCTCGCCGCGAGATGAGGCCCGATTCCCCTGCACTGCATGCAGAGCAATTCCGTGTTGCACATCACACATGAAAGGAGCCTTGATTTCCTTGATGGCACTCCAGAGAAACCCCAAGAACACTGTTTCAAGGCTAGAGGGATCCTGAGGTCACTGTAGCATCACGAAAGAGCTCCGTGGACCAAAAATCAACTCGAGATGAGAGGTTAGTCCCTGGCTTCGACTCCAGAGGAATACCACCTTACCACAAGCACCTCAAGAGGAGGCTTCTCTCAGCTCTATGTATGTGAGAGGGACCCTGAGTTTGCGGCCTCAAGTGGAATGGACACCGCGATGCCCTGACTCGAAATAAGGCCGGATATCCCTGCAGTGACTTGAATGCAGGCTCGTCTTGCATCTCCCAAGATGAAAGGATGTCTGAATCCCCTGTGGAGACCACAGAGAAAGACCTAGTTCCCGACCTCAGGGCGACCGGAGGCCTCACATCCTTTGAAAACTCCAGAGGTACGCGGAGATCAGTGCCTCCAAAGGAGACGATGCCTGACTCCTTGTGAAACTTGATAGAAGTCCCAGGATTCCTGTGGCACGTGGAAAGGGACCCTTGGTCTCCCGCCTCAGCTGGAGAGGCGTCCCAATTTCCCTGCCAAGCCTCGAGGAGAATCCCGAGTTGCCCCTCGCAACTAGGCAGGAGTCCTCACGTCGCTGAACAAACACGTGTGTGGAAGGGCCATCCCCGTCGTAACTCGAGAATATACCCCAGGTTCCCACCGCAACTCGAGAAAAACCATGAGACTTCCCCCTCGCCGCGAGATGAGGCCCGATTCCCCTGCACTGCATGCAGAGCAATTCCGTGTTGCACATCACACATGAAAGGAGCCTTGATTTCCTTGATGGCACTCCAGAGAAACCCCAAGAACACTGTTTCAAGGCTAGAGGGATCCTGAGGTCACTGTAGCAACAGGAAAGAGCTCCGTGGACCAAAAATCAACTCGAGATGAGAGGTTAGTCCCTGGCTTCGACTCCAGAGGAATACCACCTTACCACAAGCACCTCAAGAGGAGGCTTCTCTCAGCTCTAGGTATGTGAGAGGGACCCTGAGTTTGCGGCCTCAAGTGGAATGGACACCGCGATGCCCTGACTCGAAATAAGGCCGGATATCCCTGCAGTGACTGGAATGCAGGCTCGTCTTGCATCTCCCAAGACGAAAGGATGTCTGAATCCCCTGTGGAGACCACAGAGAAAGACCTAGTTCCACACCTCTTCGCGACCAGAGGCCTCACATCCTTTGTAAACTCCAGAGGTACGTGGAGATCCTTGCCTCCAAAGGAGACGATGCCTGACTCCTCGTGAAACTTGATAGGAGTCCCAGGTTTCCTGTGGTACGTGGAAAGGGACACTTGGTCTCCCGCCTCAGCTGGAGAGGCGTCCCAATTGCCCTGCCAAGCCTCTAGGAGAATCCCGGGTTGTCCCTCGCAACTAGGCAGGAGTCCTGACGTCGCTGAACAAACACGTGTGTGGAAGGGCCACCCCCGTCGTACCTCGAGAATATACCCCAGGTTCCCGCCGCAACTCGAGAAAAACCATGAGACTTCCCCCTCGCCGCGAGATGAGGCCCGATTCCCCTGCACTGCATGCAGAGCAATTCCGTGTTGCACATCACACATGAAAGGAGCCTTGATTTCCTTGATGGCACTCCAGAGAAACCCCAAGAACACTGTTTCAAGGCTAGAGGGATCCTGAGGTCACTGTAGCCACACGAAAGAGCTCCGTGGACCAAAAATCAACTCGAGATGAGAGGTTAGTCCCTGGCTTCGACTCCAGAGGAATACCACTTTACCACAAGCACCTCAAGAGGAGGCTTCTCTCAGCTCTAGGTATGTGAGAGGGACCCTGAGTTTGCGGCCTCAAGTGGAATGGACACCGCGATGCCCTGACTCGCAATAAGGCCAGATATCCCTGCAGTGACTTGAATGCAGGCTCGTCTTGCATCTCCCAAGACGAAAGGATGTCTGAATCCCCTGTGGAGACCACAGAGAAAGACCTAGTTCCCCACCTCATCGTGACCGGAGGCCTCACATCCTTTGTAAACTCCAGAGGTACGCGGAGATCCTTGCCTCCAAAGGAGACGATGGCTGACTCCTCGTCAAACTTGATAGGAGTCCCAGGTTTCCTGTGGCACGTGGAAAGGGACACTTGGTCTCCCCCCTCAGCTGCAGAGGCGTCCCAATAGTCCTGCCAAGCCTCGAGGAGAATCCCGAGTTGTCCCTCGCAATTAGGCAGGAGTCCTGACGTCGCTGAACAAACACGTGTGTGGAAGGGCCATCCCCGTCGTAACTCGAGAATATACCCCAGGTTCCCGCCGCAACTCGAGAAAAACCATGAGACTTCCCCATCGCCGCGAGATGAGGCCCGATTCCCCTGCATTGCGTGCAGAGCAATTCCGTGTTGCACATCACACATGAAAGGAGCCTTGATTTCCTTGATGGCACTCGAGAGAAACCCCAAGAACACTGTTTCAATGCTAGAGGGATCCTGAGGTCACTGTAGCAACACGAAAGAGCTCCGTTGACCAAAAATCAACTCGAGATGAGAGGTTAGTCCCTGGCTTCCACTCCAGAGGAATACCACCTTACCACAAGCACCTCAAAAGGAGGCTTCTCTCAGCTCTAGGTATGTGAGAGGGACCCTGAGTTTGCGGCCTCAAGTGGAATGGACACCGCGATGCCCTGACTCGAAATAAGGCCGGATATCCCTGCAGTGACTTGAATGCAGGCTCTTCTTGCATCTCCCAAGATGAAAGGATGTCTGAATCCCCTGTGGAGACCACAGAGAAAGACCTAGTTCCCGACCTCATGGCGACCGGAGGCCTCACATTCTTTGAAAACTCCAGAGGTACGCGGAGATCAGTGCCTCCAAAGGAGACGATGCCTGACTCCTCGTGAAACTTGATAGGAGTCCCAGGATTCCTGTGGCACGTGGAAAGGGACACTTGGTCTCCCGCCTCAGCTGGAGAGGCGTCCCAATTGCCCTGCCAAGCCTCGAGGAGAATCCCGAGTTGTCCCTCGCAACTAGGCAGGAGTCCTGACGTCGCTGAACAAACACATGTGTGGAAGGGCCATCCCAGTCGTAACTGGAGAATATAATCCAGGTTCCCGCCGCAACTCGAAAAAAACCATGAGACTTCCCCCTCGCCGCGAGATGAGGCCCGATTACCCTGCACTGTGTGCAGAGCAATTCCGTGTTGCACATCACACATGAAAGGAGCCTTGATTTCCTTGATGGCACTCCAGAGAAACCCCAAGAACACTGTTTCAAGGCTAGAGGGATCCTGAGGTCACTGTAGCAACACGAAAGAGCTCCGTGGACCAAAAATCAACTCGAGATGAGAGGTTAGTCCCTGGCTTCGACTCCAGAGGAATACCACCTTACCAGAAGCACCTCAAGAGGAGGCTTCTCTCAGCTCTAGGTATGTGAGAGGGACCCTGAGTTTGCGGCCTCAAGTGGAATGGACACCGCGATGCCCTGACTCGAAATATGGCCGGATATCCCTGCAGTGACTTGAATGCAGGCTCGTCTTGCATCTCCGAAAATGAAAGGATGTCTGAATCCCCTGTGGAGACCACAGAGAAAGACCTAGTTCCCCACCTCATCGCGACCGGAGGCCTCACATCCTTTGAAAACTCCAGAGGTACGCGGAGATCAGTGCCTCCAAAGGAGACGATGCCTGACTCCTCGTGAAACTTGATAGGATTCCCAGGATTCCTATGCACGTGGAAAGGGACCCTTGGTCTCCCGCCTCAGCTGGGGAGGCGTCCCAATTGCCCTGCCAAGCCTCGAGGAGAATCCCGAGTTGTCCCTCGCAACTAATCAGGAGTCCTGACGTCGCTGAACAAACACGTGTGTGGAAGGGCCATCCCCGTCGTAACTCGAGAATATACCCCAGGTTCCCGCCGCAACTCGAGAAAAACCATGAGACTTCCCCATCGCCGCGATATGAGGCCCGATTGCCTGCACTGCATGCAGAGCAATTCCGTGTTGCACATCACCCGTGAAAGGAGCCTTGATTTCCTTGATGGCACTCCAGAGAAACCCCAAGAACACTGTTTCAAGGCTAGAGGGATCTTGAGGTCACTGTAGCAACACGAAAGAGCTCCGTGGACCAAAAATCAACTCGAGATGAGAGGTTAGTCCCTGGCTTCGACTCCAGAGGAATACCACCTTACCACAAGCACCTCAAGAGGTGGCTTCTCTCAGCTCTAGGTATGTGAGAGGGACCCTGAGTTTGCGGCCTCAAGTGGAATGGTCATCGCGATGCCCTGACTCGAAATAAGGCCGGATATCCCTGCAGTGACTTCAATGCAGGCTGGTCTTGCATCTCCCAAGACGAAAGGATGTCTGAATCCCCTGTGGAGACCACAGAGAAAGACCTAGTTCCCCACCTCATCGCGACCGGAGGCCTCACATCCTTTGTAAACTCCAGAGGTACGCGGAGATCCTTGCCTCCAAAGGAGACGATGCCTGACTCCTCGTCAAACTTGATAGGAGTCCCAGGTTTCCTGTGGCACGTGGAAAGGGACACTTGGTCTCCCGCCTCAGCTGGAGAGGCGTCCCAATTTCCCTGCCAAGCCTCGAGGAGAATCCCGAGTTGTCCCTCGCAACTAGGCAGGAGTCCTGACGTCGCTGAACAAACACGTGGCTGGAAGGGCCATCCCCGTCGTAACTCGAGAATATACCCCAGGTTCCCGCCGCAACTCGAGAAAAACCATGAGACTTTCTGCTCGCCGCGAGATGAGGCCCGATTCCCCTGCACTGCATGCAGAGCAATTCCGTGTTGCACATCACACATGAAAGGAGCCTTGATTTCCTTGATGGCACTCCAGAGAAACCCCAAAAACACTGTTTAAAGGCTAGAGGGATCCTGAGGTCACTGTAGCCACACGAAAGAGCTCCGTGGACCAAAAATCAACTCGAGATGAGAGGTTAGTCCCTGGCTTCGACTCCAGAGGAATACCACCTTACCACAAGCACCTCAAGAGGAGGCTTCTCTCAGCTCTATGTATGTGAGAGGGACCCTGAGTTTGCGGCCTCAAGTGGAATGGACACCGCGATGCCCTGACTCGAAATAAGGCCGGATATCCCTGCAGTGACTTGAATGCAGGCTCGTCTTGCATCTCCCAAGATGAAAGGATGTCTGAATCCCCTGTGGAGACCACAGAGAAAGACCTAGTTCCCGACCTCAGGGCGACCGGAGGCCTCACATCCTTTGAAAACTCCAGAGGTACGCGGAGATCAGTGCCTCCAAAGGAGACGATGCCTGACTCCTTGTGAAACTTGATAGAAGTCCCAGGATTCCTGTGGCACGTGGAAAGGGACCCTTGGTCTCCCGCCTCAGCTGGAGAGGCGTCCCAATTTCCCTGCCAAGCCTCGAGGAGAATCCCGAGTTGCCCCTCGCAACTAGGCAGCAGTCCTGACGTCGCTGAACAAACACGTGTGTGGAAGGGCCATCCCCGTCGTAACTCGAGAATATACCCCAGGTTCCCACCGCAACTCGAGAAAAACCATGAGACTTCCCCCTCGCCGCGAGATGAGGCCCGATTCCCCTGCACTGCATGCAGAGCAATTCCGTGTTGCACATCACACATGAAAGGAGCCTTGATTTCCTTGATGGCACTCCAGAGAAACCCCAAGAACACTGTTTCAAGGCTAGAGGGATCCTGAGGTCACTGTAGCAACAGGAAAGAGCTCCGTGGACCAAAAATCAACTCGAGATGAGAGGTTAGTCCCTGGCTTCGACTCCAGAGGAATACCACCTTACCACAAGCACCTCAAGAGGAGGCTTCTCTCAGCTCTAAGTATGTGAGAGGGACCCTGAGTTTGCGGCCTCAAGTGGAATGGACACCGCGATGCCCTGACTCGAAATAAGGCCGGATATCCCTGCAGTGACTGGAATGCAGGCTCGTCTTGCATCTCCCAAGACGAAAGGATGTCTGAATCCCCTGTGGAGACCACAGAGAAAGACCTAGTTCCACACCTCTTCGCGACCAGAGGCCTCACATCCTTTGTAAACTCCAGAGGTACGTGGAGATCCTTGCCTCCAAAGGAGACGATGCCTGACTCCTCGTGAAACTTGATAGGAGTCCCAGGTTTCCTGTGGTACGTGGAAAGGGACACTTGGTCTCCCGCCTCAGCTGGAGAGGCGTCCCAATTGCCCTGCCAAGCCTCGAGGAGAATCCCGGGTTGTCCCTCGCAACTAGGCAGGAGTCCTGACGTCGCTGAACAAACACGTGTGTGGAAGGGCCATCCCCGTCGTAACTCGAGAATATACCCCAGGTTCCCGCCGCAACTCGAGAAAAACCATGAGACTTCCCCCTCGCCGCGAGATGAGGCCCGATTCCCCTGCACTGCATGCAGAGCAATTCCGTGTTGCACATCACACATGAAAGGAGCCTTGATTTCCTTGATGGCACTCCAGAGAAACCCCAAGAACACTGTTTCAAGGCTAGAGGGATCCTGAGGTCACTGTAGCCACACGAAAGAGCTCCGTGGACCAAAAATCAACTCGAGATGAGAGGTTAGTCCCTGGCTTCGACTCCAGAGGAATACCACTTTACCACAAGCACCTCAAGAGGAGGCTTCTCTCAGCTCTAGGTATGTGAGAGGGACCCTGAGTTTGCGGCCTCAAGTGGAATGGACACCGCGATGCCCTGACTCGCAATAAGGCCGGATATCCCTGCAGTGACTTGAATGCAGGCTCGTCTTGCATCTCCCAAGACGAAAGGATGTCTGAATCCCCTGTGGAGACCACAGAGAAAGACCTAGTTCCCCACCTCATCGTGACCGGAGGCCTCACATCCTTTGTAAACTCCAGAGGTACGCGGAGATCATTGCCTCCAAAGGAGACGATGGCTGACTCCTCGTCAAACTTGATAGGAGTCCCAGGTTTCCTGTGGCACGTGGAAAGGGACACTTGGTCTCCCCCCTCAGCTGCAGAGGCGTCCCAATAGTCCTGCCAAGCCTCGAGGAGAATACCGAGTTGTCCCTCGCAACTAGGCAGGAGTCCTGACGTCGCTGAACAAACACGTGTGTGGAAGGGCCATCCCCGTCGTAACTCGAGAATATACCCCAGGTTCCCGCCGCAACTCGAGAAAAACCATGAGACTTCCCCATCGCCGCGAGATGAGGCCCGATTCCCCTGCATTGCGTGCAGAGCAATTCCGTGTTGCACATCACACATGAAAGGAGCCTTGATTTCCTTGATGGCACTCGAGAGAAACCCCAAGAACACTGTTTCAATGCTAGAGGGATCCTGAGGTCACTGTAGCAACACGAAAGAGCTCCGTTGACCAAAAATCAACTCGAGATGAGAGGTTAGTCCCTGGCTTCCACTCCAGAGGAATACCACCTTACCACAAGCACCTCAAAAGGAGGCTTCTCTCAGCTCTAGGTATGTGAGAGGGACCCTGAGTTTGCGGCCTCAAGTGGAATGGACACCGCGATGCCCTGACTCGAAATAAGGCCGGATATCCCTGCAGTGACTTGAATGCAGGCTCTTCTTGCATCTCCCAAGATGAAAGGATGTCTGAATCCCCTGTGGAGACCACAGAGAAAGACCTAGTTCCCGACCTCATGGCGACCGGAGGCCTCACATTCTTTGAAAACTCCAGAGGTACGCGGAGATCAGTGCCTCCAAAGGAGACGATGCCTGACTCCTCGTGAAACTTGATAGGAGTCCCAGGATTCCTGTGGCACGTGGAAAGGGACACTTGGTCTCCCGCCTCAGCTGGAGAGGCGTCCCAATTGCCCTGCCAAGCCTCGAGGAGAATCCCGAGTTGTCCCTCGCAACTAGGCAGGAGTCCTGACGTCGCTGAACAAACACGTGTGTGGAAGGGCCATCCCAGTCGTAACTGGAGAATATAATCCAGGTTCCCGCCGCAACTCGAAAAAAACCATGAGACTTCCCCCTCGCCGCGAGATGAGGCCCGATTACCCTGCACTGTGTGCAGAGCAATTCCGTGTTGCACATCACACATGAAAGGAGCCTTGATTTCCTTGATGGCACTCCAGAGAAACCCCAAGAACACTGTTTCAAGGCTAGAGGGATCCTGAGGTCACTGTAGCAACACGAAAGAGCTCCGTGGACCAAAAATCAACTCGAGATGAGAGGTTAGTCCCTGGCTTCGACTCCAGAGGAATACCACCTTACCAGAAGCACCTCAAGAGGAGGCTTCTCTCAGCTCTAGGTATGTGAGAGGGACCCTGAGTTTGCGGCCTCAAGTGGAATGGACACCGCGATGCCCTGACTCGAAATATGGCCGGATATCCCTGCAGTGACTTGAATGCAGGCTCGTCTTGCATCTCCGAAAAAGAAAGGATGTCTGAATCCCCTGTGGAGACCACAGAGAAAGACCTAGTTCCCCACCTCATCGCGACCGGAGGCCTCACATCCTTTGAAAACTCCAGAGGTACGCGGAGATCAGTGCCTCCAAAGGAGACGATGCCTGACTCCTCGTGAAACTTGATAGGATTCCCAGGATTCCTATGCACGTGGAAAGGGACCCTTGGTCTCCCGCCTCAGCTGGGGAGGCGTCCCAATTGCCCTGCCAAGCCTCGAGGAGAATCCCGAGTTGTCCCTCGCAACTAATCAGGAGTCCTGACGTCGCTGAACAAACACGTGTGTGGAAGGGCCATCCCCGTCGTAACTCGAGAATATACCCCAGGTTCCCGCCGCAACTCGAGAAAAACCATGAGACTTCCCCATCGCCGCGATATGAGGCCCGATTCCCCTGCACTGCGTGCAGAGCAATTCCGTGTTGCACATCACCCGTGAAAGGAGCCTTGATGTCCTTGGTGGCACTCCAGAGAAACCCCAAGAACACTGTTTCAAGGCTAGAGGGATCTTGAGGTCACTGTAGCAACACGAAAGAGCTCCGTGGACCAAAAATCAACTCGAGATGAGAGGTTAGTCCCTGGCTTCGACTCCAGAGGAATACCACCTTACCACAAGCACCTCAAGAGGTGGCTTCTCTCAGCTCTAGGTATGTGAGAGGGACCCTGAGTTTGCGGCCTCAAGTGGAATGGTCATCGCGATGCCCTGACTCGAAATAAGGCCGGATATCCCTGCAGTGACTTCAATGCAGGCTGGTCTTGCATCTCCCAAGACGAAAGGATGTCTGAATCCCCTGTGGAGACCACAGAGAAAGACCTAGTTCCCCACCTCATCGCGACCGGAGGCCTCACATCCTTTGTAAACTCCAGAGGTACGCGGAGATCCTTGCCTCCAAAGGAGACGATGCCTGACTCCTCGTCAAACTTGATAGGAGTCCCAGGTTTCCTGTGGCACGTGGAAAGGGACACTTGGTCTCCCGCCTCAGCTGGAGAGGCGTCCCAATTTCCCTGCCAAGCCTTGAGGAGAATCCCGAGTTGTCCCTCGCAACTAGGCAGGAGTCCTGACGTCGCTGAACAAACACGTGGCTGGAAGGGCCATCCCCGTCGTAACTCGAGAATATACCCCAGGTTCCCGCCGCAACTCGAGAAAAACCATGAGACTTTCCGCTCGCCGCGAGATGAGGCCCGATTCCCCTGCACTGCATGCAGAGCAATTCCGTGTTGCACATCACACATGAAAGGAGCCTTGATTTCCTTGATGGCACTCCAGAGAAACCCCAAAAACACTGTTTAAAGGCTAGAGGGATCCTGAGGTCACTGTAGCCACACGAAAGAGCTCCGTGGACCAAAAATCAACTCGAGATGAGAGGTTAGTCCCTGGCTTCGACTCCAGAGGAATACCACCTTACCACAAGCACCTCAAGACGAGGCTTCTCTCAGCTCTATGTATGTGAGAGGGACCCTGAGTTTGCGGCCTCAAGTGGAATGGACACCGCGATGCCCTGACTCGAAATAAGGCCGGATATCCCTGCAGTGACTTGAATGCAGGCTCGTCTTGCATCTCCCAAGATGAAAGGATGTCTGAATCCCCTGTGGAGACCACAGAGAAAGACCTAGTTCCCGACCTCAGGGCGACCGGAGGCCTCACATCCTTTGAAAACTCCAGAGGTACGCGGAGATCAGTGCCTCCAAAGGAGACGATGCCTGACTCCTTGTGAAACTATATAGAAGTCCCAGGATTCCTGTGGCACGTGGAAAGGGACCCTTGGTCTCCCGCCTCAGCTGGAGAGGCGTCCCAATTTCCCTGCCAAGCCTCGAGGAGAATCCCGAGTTGCCCCTCGCAACTAGGCAGGAGTCCTGACGTCGCTGAACAAACACGTGTGTGGAAGGGCCATCCCCGTCGTAACTCGAGAATATACCCCAGGTTCCCACCGCAACTCGAGAAAAACCATGAGACTTCCCCCTCGCCGCGAGATGAGGCCCGATTCCCCTGCACTGCATGCAGAGCAATTCCGTGTTGCACATCACACATGAAAGGAGCCTTGATTTCCTTGATGGCACTCCAGAGAAACCCCAAGAACACTGTTTCAAGGCTAGAGGGATCCTGAGGTCACTGTAGCAACAGGAAAGAGCTCCGTGGACCAAAAATCAACTCGAGATGAGAGGTTAGTCCCTGGCTTCGACTCCAGAGGAATACCACCTTACCACAAGCACCTCAAGAGGAGGCTTCTCTCAGCTCTAGGTATGTGAGAGGGACCCTGAGTTTGCGGCCTCAAGTGGAATGGACACCGCGATGCCCTGACTCGAAATAAGGCCGGATATCCCTGCAGTGACTGGAATGCAGGCTCGTCTTGCATCTCCCAAGACGAAAGGATGTCTGAATCCCCTGTGGAGACCACAGAGAAAGACCTAGTTCCACACCTCTTCGCGACCGGAGGCCTCACATCCTTTGTAAACTCCAGAGGTACGTGGAGATCCTTGCCTCCAAAGGAGACGATGCCTGACTCCTTGTGAAACTTGATAGGAGTCCCAGGTTTCCTGTGGTACGTGGAAAGGGACACTTGGTCTCCCGCCTCAGCTGGAGAGGCGTCCCAATTGCCCTGCCAAGCCTCTAGGAGAATCCCGGGTTGTCCCTCGCAACTAGGCAGGAGTCCTGACGTCGCTGAACAAACACGTGTGTGGAAGGGCCATCCCCGTCGTAACTCGAGAATATACCCCAGGTTCCCGCCGCAACTCGAGAAAAACCATGAGACTTCCCCCTCGCCGCGAGATGAGGCCCGATTCCCCTGCACTGCATGCAGAGCAATTCCGTGTTGCACATCACACATGAAAGGAGCCTTGATTTCCTTGATGGCACTCCAGAGAAACCCCAAGAACACTGTTTCAAGGCTAGAGGGATCCTGAGGTCACTGTAGCCACACGAAAGAGCTCCGTGGACCAAAAATCAACTCGAGATGAGAGGTTAGTCCCTGGCTTCGACTCCAGAGGAATACCACTTTACCACAAGCACCTCAAGAGGAGGCTTCTCTCAGCTCTAGGTATGTGAGAGGGACCCTGAGTTTGCGGCCTCAAGTGGAATGGACACCGCGATGCCCTGACTCGCAATAAGGCCAGATATCCCTGCAGTGACTTGAATGCAGGCTCGTCTTGCATCTCCCAAGACGAAAGGATGTCTGAATCCCCTGTGGAGACCACAGAGAAAGACGTAGTTCCCCACCTCATCGTGACCGGAGGCCTCACATCCTTTGTAAACTCCAGAGGTACGCGGAGATCCTTGCCTCCAAAGGAGACGATGGCTGACTCCTCGTCAAACTTGATAGGAGTCCCAGGTTTCCTGTGGCACGTGGAAAGGGACACTTGGTCTCCCCCCTCAGCTGCAGAGGCGTCCCAATAGTCCTGCCAAGCCTCGAGGAGAATCCCGAGTTGTCCCTCGCAACTAGGCAGGAGTCCTGACGTCGCTGAACAAACACGTGTGTGGAAGGGCCATCCCCGTCGTAACTCGAGAATATACCCCAGGTTCCCGCCGCAACTCGAGAAAAACCATGAGACTTCCCCATCGCCGCGAGATGAGGCCCGATTCCCCTGCATTGCGTGCAGAGCAATTCCGTGTTGCACATCACACATGAAAGGAGCCTTGATTTCCTTGATGGCACTCGAGAGAAACCCCAAGAACACTGTTTCAATGCTAGAGGGATCCTGAGGTCACTGTAGCAACACGAAAGAGCTCCGTTGACCAAAAATCAACTCGAGATGAGAGGTTAGTCCCTGGCTTCCACTCCAGAGGAATACCACCTTACCACAAGCACCTCAAAAGGAGGCTTCTCTCAGCTCTAGGTATGTGAGAGGGACCCTGAGTTTGCGGCCTCAAGTGGAATGGACACCGCGATGCCCTGACTCGAAATAAGGCCGGATATCCCTGCAGTGACTTGAATGCAGGCTCTTCTTGCATCTCCCAAGATGAAAGGATGTCTGAATCCCCTGTGGAGACCACAGAGAAAGACCTAGTTCCCGACCTCATGGCGACCGGAGGCCTCACATTCTTTGAAAACTCCAGAGGTACGCGGAGATCAGTGCCTCCAAAGGAGACGATGCCTGACTCCTCGTGAAACTTGATAGGAGTCCCAGGATTCCTGTGGCACGTGGAAAGGGACACTTGGTCTCCCGCCTCAGCTGGAGAGGCGTCCCAATTGCCCTGCCAAGCCTCGAGGAGAATCCCGAGTTGTCCCTCGCAACTAGGCAGGAGTCCTCACGTCGCTGAACAAACACGTGTGTGGAAGGGCCATCCCCGTCGTAACTCGAGAATATACCCCAGGTTCCCGCCGCAACTCGAGAAAAACCATGAGACTTCCCCCTCGCCGCGAGATGAGGCCCCATTCCCCTGCACTGCGTGCAGAGCAATTCCGTGTTGCACATCACACATGAAAGGAGCCTTGATTTCCCTGATGGCACTCCAGAGAAACCCCAAGAACACTGTTTCAAGGCTAGAGGGATCCTGAGGTCACTGTAGCAACACGAAAGAGCTCCGTGGACCAAAAATCAACTCGAGATGAGAGGTTAGTCCCTGGCTTCGACTCCAGAGGAATACCACCTTACCACAAGCACCTCAAGAGGAGGCTTCTCTCAGCTCTAGCTATGTGAGAGGGACCCTGAGTTTGCGGCCTCAAGTGGAATGGACACCGCGATGCCCTGACTCGAAATAAGGCCGGATATCGCTGCAGTGACTTAAATGCAGGCTCGTCTTGCATCTCCCAAGACGAAAGGATGTCTGAATCCCCTGTGGAGACCACAGAGAAAGACCTAGTTTCCCACCTCATCGCGACCGGAGGCCTCACATCCTTTGAAAAGTCCAGAGGTACGCGGAAATCAGTGCCTCCAAAGGAGACGATGCCTGACTCCTCGTGAAACTTGATAGGAGTCCCAGGATTCCTGTGGCACGTGGAAAGGGAACCTTGGTCTCCCGCCTCAGCTGGAGAGGCGTTCCAATTGCCCTGCCAAGCCTCGAGGAGAATCCCAAGTTGTCCCTTGCAACTAGGCACGAGTCCTGACGTCGCTGAACAAACACGAGAGTGGAAGGGCAATCCCCGTCGTAACTCGAGAATATACCCCAGGTTCCCGCCGCAACTCGAAAAAAACCATGAGACTTCCCCCTCGCCGTGAGACGAGGCCCGATTCCCCTGCACTGTGTGCAGAGCAATTCCGTGTTGCACATCACACATGAAAGGAGCCTTGATTTCCTTGATGGCACTCCAGAGAAACCCCAAGAACACTGTTTCAAGGCTAGAGGGATCCTGAGGTCACTGTAGCAACACGAAAGAGCTCCGTGGACAAAAAATCAACTCGAGATGAGAGGTTAGTCCCTGGCTTCGACTCCAGAGGAAGACCACCTTACCACAAGCACCTCAAGAGGAGGCTTCTCTCAGCTCTAGGTATGTGAGAGGGACCCTGAGTTTGCGGCCTCAAGTGGAATGGTCACCGCGATGCCCTGACTCGAAATAAGGCCGGATATCCCTGCAGTGACTTCAATGCAGGCTCGTCTTGCATCTCCCAAGACGAAAGGATGTCTGAATCCCCTGTGGAGACCACACAGAAAGACCTAGTTCCCCACCTCATCGCGACCGGAAGCCTCACATCCTTTGTAAACTCCAGAGGTACGCGGAGATCCTTGCCTCCAAAGGAGACGATGCCTGACTCCTCGTCAAACTTGATAGGAGTCCCAGGTTTCCTGTGGCACGTGGAAAGGGACACTTGGTCTCCCGCCTCAGCCGGAGAGGCGTCCCAATTTCCCTGCCAAGCCTCGAGGAGAATCCCGAGTTGTCCCTCGCAACTAGGCAGGAGTCCTGACGTCGCTGAAGAAACACGTGGGTGGAAGGGCCATCCCCGTCGTAACTCGAGAATATACCCAAGGTTCCCGCCGCAACTCGAGAAAAACCATGAGACTTCCCCCTCGCCGCGAGATGAGGCCCGATTCCCCTGCACTGCATGCAGAGCAATTCCGTGTTGCACATCACACATGAAAGGAGCCTTGATTTCCTTGATGGCACTCCAGAGAAACCCCAAGAACACTGTTTCAAAGCTAGAGGGATCCTGAGGTCACTGTAGCAACACGAAAGAGCTCCGTGGACCAAAAATCAACTCGAGATGAGAGGTTAGTCCCTGGCCTCGACTCCAGAGGAGTACCACCTTACCACAACCACCTCAAGAGGAGGCTTCTCTCAGCTCTAGGTATGTGAGAGGGACCCTGAGTGTGCGGCCTCAAGTGGAATGGACACCGCGATGCCCTGACTCGCAATAAGGCCAGATATCCCTGCAGTGACTTGAATGCAGGCTCGTCTTGCATCTCCCAAGACGAAAGGATGTCTGAATCCCCTGTGGAGACCACAGAGAAAGACCTAGTTCCCGACCTCATGGCGACCGGAGGCCTCACATCCTTTGAAAACTCCAGAGGTATGCGGAGATCAGTGCCTCCAAAGGAGACGATGCCTGACTCCTCGTGAAACTTGATAGGAGTCCCAGGATTCCTGTGGCACGTGGAAAGGGACCCTTGGTCTCCCGCCTCAGCTGGAGAGGCGTCCCAATTGCCCTGCCAAGCCTCGAGGAGAATCCCGAGTTGTCCCTCGCAACTAGGCAGGAGTCCTGACGTTGCTGAACAAACACGTGTGTGGAAGGGCCATCCCCGTCGTAACTCGAGAATATACCCCAGGTTCCCACCGCAACTCGAAAAAAACCATGAGACTTCCCCCTCGCCGCGAGACGAGGCCCGATTCCCCTGCACTGTGTGCAGAGCAATTCCGTGTTGCACATCACACATGAAAGGAGCCTTGATTTCCTTGATGGCACTCCAGAGAAACCCCAAGAACACTGTTTCAAGGCTAGAGGGATCCTGAGGTCACTGTAGCAACACGAAAGAGCTCCGTGGACAAAAAATCAACTCGAGATGAGAGGTTAGTCCCTGGCTTCGACTCCAGAGGAAGACCACCTTACCACAAGCACCTCAAGAGGAGGCTTCTCTCAGCTCTAGGTATGTGAGAGGGACCCTGAGTTTGCGGCCTCAAGTGGAATGGTCACCGCGATGCCCTGACTCGAAATAAGGCCGGATATCCCTGCAGTGACTTCAATGCAGGCTCGTCTTGCATCTCCCAAGACGAAAGGATGTCTGAATCCCCTGTGGAGACCACACAGAAAGACCTAGTTCCCCACCTCATCGCGACCGGAGGCCTCACATCCTTTGTAAACTCCAGAGGTACGCGGAGATCCTTGCCTCCAAAGGAGACGATGCCTGACTCCTCGTCAAACTTGATAGGAGTCCCAGGTTTCCTGTGGCACGTGGAAAGGGACACTTGGTCTCCCGCCTCAGCCGGAGAGGCGTCCCAATTTCCCTGCCAAGCCTCGAGGAGAATCCCGAGTTGTCCCTCGCAACTAGGCAGGAGTCCTGACGTCGCTGAAGAAACACGTGGGTGGAAGGGCCATCCCCGTCGTAACTCGAGAATATACCCAAGGTTCCCGCCGCAACTCGAGAAAAACCATGAGACTTCCCCCTCGCCGCGAGATGAGGCCCGATTCCCCTGCACTGCATGCAGAGCAATTCCGTGTTGCACATCACACATGAAAGGAGCCTTGATTTCCTTGATGGCACTCCAGAGAAACCCCAAGAACACTGTTTCAAAGCTAGAGGGATCCTGAGGTCACTGTAGCAACACGAAAGAGCTCCGTGGACCAAAAATCAACTCGAGATGAGAGGTTAGTCCCTGGCCTCGACTCCAGAGGAGTACCACCTTACCACAACCACCTCAAGAGGAGGCTTCTCTCAGCTCTAGGTATGTGAGAGGGACCCTGAGTGTGCGGCCTCAAGTGGAATGGACACCGCGATGCCCTGACTCGCAATAAGGCCAGATATCCCTGCAGTGACTTGAATGCAGGCTCGTCTTGCATCTCCCAAGACGAAAGGATGTCTGAATCCCCTGTGGAGACCACAGAGAAAGACCTAGTTCCCGACCTCATGGCGACCGGAGGCCTCACATCCTTTGAAAACTCCAGAGGTATGCGGAGATCAGTGCCTCCAAAGGAGACGATGCCTGACTCCTCGTGAAACTTGATAGGAGTCCCAGGATTCCTGTGGCACGTGGAAAGGGACCCTTGGTCTCCCGCCTCAGCTGGAGAGGCGTCCAAATTGCCCTGCCAAGCCTCGAGGAGAATCCCGAGTTGTCCCTCGCAACTAGGCAGGAGTCCTGACGTTGCTGAACAAACACGTGTGTGGAAGGGCCATCCCCGTCGTAACTCGAGAATATACCCCAGGTTCCCACCGCAACTCGAGAAAAACCATGAGACTTCCCCCTCGCCGCGAGATGAGGCCCGATTCCCCTGCACTGCATGCAGAACAATTCCGTGTTGCACATCACACATGAAAGGAGCCTTGATTTCCTTGATGGCACTCCAGAGAAACCCCAAGAACACTGTTTCAAGGCTAGAGGGATCCTGAGGTCACTGTAGCAACAGGAAAGAGCTCCGTGGACCAAAAATCAACTCGAGATGAGAGGTTAGTCCCTGGCTTCGACTCCAGAGGAATACCACCTTACCACAAGCACCTCAAGAGGAGGCTTCTCTCAGCTCTAGGTATGTGAGAGGGACCCTGAGTTTGCGGCCTCAAGTGGAATGGACACCGCGATGCCCTGACTCGAAATAAGGCCGGATATCCCTGCAGTGACTGGAATGCAGGCTCGTCTTGCATCTCCCAAGACGAAAGGATGTCTGAATCCCCTGTGGAGACCACAGAGAAAGACCTAGTTCCACACCTCTTCGCGACCGGAGGCCTCACATCCTTTGTAAACTCCAGAGGTACGTGGAGATCCTTGCCTCCAAAGGAGACGATGCCTGACTCCTCGTGAAACTTGATAGGAGTCCCAGGTTTCCTGTGGTACGTGGAAAGGGACACTTGGTCTCCCGCCTCAGCTGGAGAGGCGTCCCAATTGCCCTGCCAAGCCTCTAGGAGAATCCCGGGTTGTCCCTCGCAACTAGGCAGGAGTCCTGACGTCGCTGAACAAACACGTGTGTGGAAGGGCCATCCCCGTCGTAACTCGAGAATATACCCCAGGTTCCCGCCGCAACTCGAGAAAAACCATGAGACTTCCCCCTCGCCGCGAGATGAGGCCCGATTCCCCTGCACTGCATGCAGAGCAATTCCGTGTTGCACATCACACATGAAAGGAGCCTTGATTTCCTTGATGGCACTCCAGAGAAACCCCAAGAACACTGTTTCAAGGCTAGAGGGATCCTGAGGTCACTGTAGCCACACGAAAGAGCTCCGTGGACCAAAAATCAACTCGAGATGAGAGGTTAGTCCCTGGCTTCGACTCCAGAGGAATACCACTTTACCACAAGCACCTCAAGAGGAGGCTTCTCTCAGCTCTAGGTATGTGAGAGGGACCCTGAGTTTGCGGCCTCAAGTGGAATGGACACCGCGATGCCCTGACTCGCAATAAGGCCAGATATCCCTGCAGTGACTTGAATGCAGGCTCGTCTTGCATCTCCCAAGACGAAAGGATGTCTGAATCCCCTGTGGAGACCACAGAGAAAGACCTAGTTCCCCACCTCATCGTGACCGGAGGCCTCACATCCTTTGTAAACTCCAGAGGTACGCGGAGATCCTTGCCTCCAAAGGAGACGATGGCTGACTCCTCGTCAAACTTGATAGGAGTCCCAGGTTTCCTGTGGCACGTGGAAAGGGACACTTGGTCTCCCCCCTCAGCTGCAGAGGCGTCCCAATAGTCCTGCCAAGCTTCGAGGAGAATCCCGAGTTGTCCCTCGCAACTAGGCAGGAGTCCTGACGTCGCTGAACAAACACGTGTGTGGAAGGGCCATCCCCGTCGTAACTCGAGAATCTACCCCAGGTTCCCGCCGCAACTCGAGAAAAACCATGAGACTTCCCCATCGCCGCGAGATGAGGCCCGATTCCCCTGCATTGCGTGCAGAGCAATTCCGTGTTGCACATCACACATGAAAGGAGCCTTGATTTCCTTGATGGCACTCGAGAGAAACCCCAAGAACACTGTTTCAATGCTAGAGGGATCCTGAGGTCACTGTAGCAACACGAAAGAGCTCCGTTGACCAAAAATCAACTCGAGATGAGAGGTTAGTCCCTGGCTTCCACTCCAGAGGAATACCACCTTACCACAAGCACCTCAAAAGGAGGCTTCTCTCAGCTCTAGGTATGTGAGAGGGACCCTGAGTTTGCGGCCTCAAGTGGAATGGACACCGCGATGCCCTGACTCGAAATAAGGCCGGATATCCCTGCAGTGACTTGAATGCAGGCTCTTCTTGCATCTCCCAAGATGAAAGGATGTCTGAATCCCCTGTGGAGACCACAGAGAAAGACCTAGTTCCCGACCTCATGGCGACCGGAGGCCTCACATTCTTTGAAAACTCCAGAGGTACGCGGAGATCAGTGCCTCCAAAGGAGACGATGCCTGACTCCTCGTGAAACTTGATAGGAGTCCCAGGATTCCTGTGGCACGTGGAAAGGGACACTTGGTCTCCCGCCTCAGCTGGAGAGGCGTCCCAATTGCCCTGCCAAGCCTCGAGGAGAATCCCGAGTTGTCCCTCGCAACTAGGCAGGAGTCCTGACGTCGCTGAACAAACACGTGTGTGGAAGGGCCATCCCAGTCGTAACTGGAGAATATAATCCAGGTTCCCGCCGCAACTCGAAAAAAACCATGAGACTTCCCCCTCGCCGCGAGATGAGGCCCGATTACCCTGCACTGTGTGCAGAGCAATTCCGTGTTGCACATCACACATGAAAGGAGCCTTGATTTCCTTGATGGCACTCCAGAGAAACCCCAAGAACACTGTTTCAAGGCTAGAGGGATCCTGAGGTCACTGTAGCAACACGAAAGAGCTCCGTGGACCAAAAATCAACTCGAGATGAGAGGTTAGTCCCTGGCTTCGACTCCAGAGGAATACCACCTTACCAGAAGCACCTCAAGAGGAGGCTTCTCTCAGCTCTAGGTATGTGAGAGGGACCCTGAGTTTGCGGCCTCAAGTGGAATGGACACCGCGATGCCCTGACTCGAAATATGGCCGGATATCCCTGCAGTGACTTGAATGCAGGCTCGTCTTGCATCTCCGAAAATGAAAGGATGTCTGAATCCCCTGTGGAGACCACAGAGAAAGACCTAGTTCCCCACCTCATCGCGACCGGAGGCCTCACATCCTTTGAAAACTCCAGAGGTACGCGGAGATCAGTGCCTCCAAAGGAGACGATGCCTGACTCCTCGAGAAACTTGATAGGATTCCCAGGATTCCTATGCACGTGGAAAGGGACCCTTGGTCTCCCGCCTCAGCTGGGGAGGCGTCCCAATTGCCCTGTCAAGCCTCGAGGAGAATCCCGAGTTGTCCCTCGCAACTAATCAGGAGTCCTGACGTCGCTGAACAAACACGTGTGTGGAAGGGCCATCCCCGTCGTAACTCGAGAATATACCCCAGGTTCCCGCCGCAACTGGAGAAAAACCATGAGACTTCCCCATCGCCGCGATATGAGGCCCGATTCCCCTGCACTGCGTGCAGAGCAATTCCGTGTTGCACATCACCCGTGAAAGGAGCCTTGATTTCCTTGGTGGCACTCCAGAGAAACCCCAAGAACACTGTTTCAAGGCTAGAGGGATCTTGAGGTCACTGTAGCAACACGAAAGAGCTCCGTGGACCAAAAATCAACTCGAGATGAGAGGTTAGTCCCTGGCTTCGACTCCAGAGGAATACCACCTTACCACAAGCACCTCAAGAGGAGGCTTCTCTCAGCTCTAGGTATGTGAGAGGGACCCTGAGTTTGCGGCCACAAGTGGAATGGACACCGCGATGCCCTGACTCGAAATAAGGCCGGATATCCCTGCAGTGACTTGAATGCAGGCTCGTCTTGCATCTCCCAAGACGAAAGGATGTCTGAATCCCCTGTGGAGACCACAGAGAAAGACCTAGTTCCCCACCTCATCGCGACCGGAGTCCTCACATCCTTTGAAAACTCCAGAGGTACGCGGAGATCAGTGCCTCCAAAGGAGACGATGCCTGACTCCTCGTGAAACTTGATAGGAGTCCCAGGATTCCTGTGGCACGTGGAAAGGGACCCTTGGTCTCCCGCCTCAGCTGGAGAGGCGTCCCAATTGCCCTGCCAAGCCTCGAGGAGAATCCCGAGTTGTCCCTCGCAACTAGGCAGGAGTCCTGACGTCGCTGAACAAACACGTGTGTGGAAGGGCCATCCCCGTCGTAACTCGAGAATATACCCCAGGTTCCCGCCGCAACTCGAGAAAAACCATGAGACTTCCCCCTCGCCGAGAGATGAGGCCCGATTCCCCTGCACTGCATGCAGAGCAATTCCGTGTTGCACATCACACATGAAAGGAGCCTTGATTTCCTTGATGGCACTCCAGAGAAACCCCAAGAACACTGTTTCAAGGCTAGAGGGATCCTGAGGTCACTGTAGCCACACGAAAGAGCTCCGTGGACCAAAAATCAACTCGAGATGAGAGGTTAGTCCCTGGCCTCGACTCCAGAGGAGTACCACCTTACCACAAGCACCTCAAGAGGAGGCTTCTCCCAGCTCTAGGTATGTGAGAGGGACCCTGAGTGTGCGGCCTCAAGTGGAATGGACACCGCGATGCCCTGACTCGCAATAAGGCCAGATATCCCTGCAGTGACTTGAATGCAGGCTCGTCTTGCATCTCCCAAGACGAAAGGTTGTCTGAATCCCCTGTGGAGACCACAGAGAAAGACCTAGTTCCTCACCTCGTCGTGACCGGAGGCCTCACATCCTTGGTAAACTCCAGAGGTACGCGGAGATCCTTGCGTCCAAAGGAGACGATGGCTGACTCCTCGTCAAACTTGATAGGAGTCCCAGGTTTCCTGTGGCACGTGGAAAGGGACACTTGGTCTCCCCCCTCAGATGCAGAGGCGTCCCAATAGCCCTGCCAAGCCTCGAGGAGAATCCCGAGTTGTCCCTCGCAACTAGGCAGGAGTCCTGACGTCGCTGAACAAACACGTTGTGGAAGGGCCATCCCCGTTGTAACTCGAGAATATACCCCAGGTTCCCGCCGCAACTCGAGAAAAACCATGAGACTTCCCCCTCGCCGCGAGATGAGGCCCCATTCCCCTGCACTGCGTGCAGAGTAATTCCGTGTTGCACATCACACATGAAAGGAGCCTTGATTTCCCTGATGGCACTCCAGAGAAACCCCAAGAACACTGTTTCAAGGCTAGAGGGATCCTGAGGTCACTGTAGCAACACGAAAGAGCTCCGTGGACCAAAAATCAACTCGAGATGAGAGGTTAGTCCCTGGCTTCGACTCCAGAGTAATACCACCTTACCACAAGCACCTCAAGAGGAGGCTTCTCTCAGCTCTAGGTATGTGAGAGGGACCCTGAGTTTGCGGCTTCAAGTGGAATGGACACCGCGATTCCCTGACGTGAAATAAGGCCGGATATCCCTGCAGTGACTTGAATGCAGGCTCGTCTTGCATCTCCCAAGACGAAAGGATGTCTGAATCCCCTGTGGAGACCACAGAGAACGACCTAGTTTCCCACCTCATCGCGACCGGAGGCCTCACATCCTTTGAAAAGTCCAGAGGTACGCGGAAATCAGTGCCTCCAAAGGAGACGATGCCTGACTCCTCGTGAAACTTGATAGGAGTCCCAGGATTCCTGTGGCACGTGGAAAGGGACACTTGGTCTCCCGCCTCAGCTGGAGAGGCGTCCCAATTTCCCTGCCAAGCCTCGAGGAGAATCCCGAGTTGTCCCTCGCAACTAGGCAGGAGTCCTGACGTCGCTGAACAAACACGTGGGTGGAAGGGCCATCCCCGTCGTAACTCGAGAATATACCCCAGGTTCCCGCCGCAACTCGAGAAAAACCATGAGACTTCCCCCTCGCCGCGAGATGAGGCCCGATTCCCCTGCACTGCATGCAGAGCAATTCCGTGTTGCACATCACACATGAAAGGAGCCTTGATTTCCTTGATGGCACTCCAGAGAAACCCCAAGAACACTGTTTCAAAGCTAGAGGGATCCTGAGGTCACTGTAGCAACACGAAAGAGCTCCGTGGACCAAAAATCAACTCGAGATGAGAGGTTAGTCCCTGGCCTCGACTCCAGAGGAGTACCACCTTACCACAACCACCTCAAGAGGAGGCTTCTCTCAGCTCTAGGTATGTGAGAGGGACCCTGAGTGTGCGACCTCAAGTGGAATGGACACCGCGATGACCTGACTCGCAATAAGGCCAGATATCCCTGCAGTGACTTGAATGCAGGCTCGTCTTGCATCTCCCAAGACGAAAGGATGTCTGAATCCCCTGTGGAGACCACAGAGAAAGACCTAGTTCCCGACCTCATGGCGACCGGAGGCCTCACATCCTTTGAAAACTCCAGAGGTATGCGGAGATCAGTGCCTCCAAAGGAGACGATGCCTGACTCCTCGTGAAACTTGATAGGAGTCCCAGGATTCCTGTGGCACGTGGAAAGGGACACTTGGTCTCCCGCCTCAGCTGGAGAGGCGTCCAAATTGCCCTGCCAAGCCTCGAGGAGAATCCCGAGTTGTCCCTCGCAACTAGGCATGAGTCCTGACGTCGCTGAACAAACACGTGTGTGGAAGGGCCATCCCAGTCGTAACTGGAGAATATAATCCAGGTTCCCGCCGCAACTCGAAAAAAACCATGAGACTTCCCCCTCGCCGCGAGATGAGGCCCGATTCCCCTGCACTGTGTGCAGAGCAATTCCGTGTTGCACATCACACATGAAAGGAGCCTTGATTTCCTTGATGGCACTCCAGAGAAACCCCAAGAACACTGTTTCAAGGCTAGAGGGATCCTGAGGTCACTGTAGCAACACGAAAGAGCTCCGTGGACAAAAAATCAACTCGAGATGAGAGGTTAGTCCCTGGCTTCGACTCCAGAGGAAGACCACCTTACCAGAAGCACCTCAAGAGGAGGCTTCTCTCAGCTCTAGGTATGTGAGAGGGACCCTGAGTTTGCGGCCTCAAGTGGAATGGTCACCGCGATGCCCTGACTCGAAATAAGGCCGGATATCCCTGCAGTGACTTCAATGCATGCTCGTCTTGCATCTCCCAAGACGAAAGGATGTCTGAATCCCCTGTGGAGACCACAGAGAAAGACCTAGTTCCCCACCTCATCGCGACCGGAGGCCTCACATCCTTTGTAAACTCCAGAGGTACGCGGAGATCCTTGCCTCCAAAGGAGACGATGCCTGACTCCTCGTCAAACTTGATAGGAGTCCCAGGTTTCCTGTGGCACGTGGAAAGGGACACTTGGTCTCCCGCCTCAGCTGGAGAGGCGTCCCAATTTCCCTGCGAAGCCTCGAGGAGAATCCCGAGTTTTCCCTCGCAACTAGGCAGGAGTCCTGACGTCGCTGAACAAACACGTGGGTGGAAGGGCCATCCCCGTCGTAACTCGAGAATATACCCCAGGTTCCCGCCGCAACTCGAGAAAAACCATGAGACTTCCCCCTCGCCGCGAGATGAGTCCCGATTCCCCTGCACTGCATGCAGAGCAATTCCGTGTTGCACATCACACATGAAAGGAGCCTTGATTTCCTTGATGGCACTCCAGAGAAACCCCAAAAACACTGTTTCAAGGCTAGAGGGATCCTGAGGTCACTGTAGCCACACGAAAGAGCTCCGTGGACCAAAAATCAACTCGAGATGAGAGGTTAGTCCCTGGCTTCGACTCCAGAGGAATACCACCTTACCACAAGCACCTCAAGAGGAGGCTTCTCTCAGCTCTAGGTATGTGAGAGGGACCCTGAGTTTGCGGCCTCAAGTGGAATGGACACCGCGATGCCCTGACTCGAAATAAGGCCGGATATCCCTGCAGTGACTTGAATGCAGGCTCGTCTTGCATCTCCCAAGATGAAAGGATGTCTGAATCCCCTGTGGAGACCACAGAGAAAGACCTAGTTCCCGACCTCATGGCGACCGGAGGCCTCACATCCTTTGAAAACTCCAGAGGTACGCGGAGATCAGTGCCTCCAAAGGAGACGATGCCTGACTCCTCGTGAAACTTGATAGGAGTCCCAGGATTCCTGTGGCACGTGGAAAGGGACACTTGGTCTCCCGCCTCAGCTGGAGAGGCGTCCAAATAGCCCTGCCAAGCCTCGAGGAGAATCCCGAGTTGTCCCTCGCAACTAGGCAGGAGTCCTGACGTCGCTGAACAAACACGTGTGTGGAAGGGCCATCCCAGTCGTAACTCGAGAATATAATCCAGGTTCCCGCCGCAACTCGAAAAAAACCATGAGACTTCCCCCTCGCCGCGAGATGAGGCCCGATTCCCCTGCACTGTGTGCAGAGCAATTCCGTGTTGCACATCACACATGAAAGGAGCCTTGATTTCCTTGATGGCACTCCAGAGAAACCCCAAGAACACTGTTTCAAGGCTAGAGGGATCCTGAGGTCACTGTAGCCACACGAAAGAGCTCCGTGGACCAAAAATCAACTCGAGATGAGAGGTTAGTCCCTGGCTTCGACTCCAGAGGAATACCTGCTTACCACAAGCACCTCAAGAGGAGGCTTCTCTCAGCTCTAGGTATGTGAGAGGGACCCTGAGTTTGCGGCCTCAAGTGGAATGGACACCGCGATGCCCTGACTCGCAATAAGGCCAGATATCCCTGCAGTGACTTGAATGAAGGCTCGTCTTGCATCTCCCAAGACGAAAGGATGTCTGAATCCCCTGTGGAGACCACCTAGAAAGACCTAGTTCCCCACCTCATCGTGACCGGAGGCCTCACATCCTTTGTAAACTCCAGAGGTACGCGGAGATCCTTGCCTCCAAAGGAGACGATGGCTGCCTCCTCGTCAAACTTGATAGGAGTCCCAGGTTTCCTGTGGCACGTGGAAAGGGACACTTGGTCTCCCCCCTCAGCTGCAGAGGCGTCCCAATAGTCCTGCCAAGCCTCGAGGAGAATCCCGAGTTGTCCCTCGCAACTAGGCAGGAGTCCTGACGTCGCTGAACAAACACGTGTGTGGAAGGGCCATCCCCGTCGTAACTCGAGAATATACCCCAGGTTCCCGCCGCAACTCGAGAAAAACCATGAGACTTCCCCATCGCCGCGAGATGAGGCCCGATTCCCCTGCATTGCGTGCAGAGCAATTCCGTGTTGCACATCACACATGAAAGGAGCCTTGATTTCCTTGATGGCACTCGAGAGAAACCCCAAGAACACTGTTTCAATGCTAGAGGGATCCTGAGGTCACTGTAGCAACACGAAAGAGCTCCGTGGACCAAAAATCAACTCGAGATGAGAGGTTAGTCCCTGGCTTCGACTCCAGAGGAATACCACCTTACCACAAGCACCTCATGAGGAGGCTTCTCTCAGCTCTAGGTATGTGAGAGGGACCCTGAGTTTGCGGCCTCAAGTGGAATGGACACCGCGATGCCCTGACTCGAAATAAGGCCGGATATCCCTGCAGTGACTTGAATGCAGGCTCGTCTTGCATCTCCCAAGATGAAAGGATGTCTGAATCCCCTGTGGAGACCACAGAGAAAGACCTAGTTCCCGACCTCATGGCGACCGGAGGCCTCACATCCTTTGAAAACTCCAGAGGTACGCGGAGATCAGTGCCTCCAAAGGAGACGATGCCTGACTCCTCGTCAAACTTGATAGGAGTCCCAGGATTCCTGTGGCACGTGGAAAGGGACACTTGGTCTCCCGCCTCAGCTGGAGAGGCGTCCCAATTGCCCTGCCAAGCCTCGAGGAGAATCCCGAGTTGTCCCTCGCAACTAGGCAGGAGTCCTGACGTCGCTGAACAAACACGTGTGTGGAAGGGCCATCCCAGTCGTAACTGGAGAATATAATCCAGGTTCCCGCCGCAACTCGAAAAAAACCATGAGACTTCCCCCTCGCCGCGAGATGAGGCCCGATTACCCTGCACTGTGTGCAGAGCAATTCCGTGTTGCACATCACACATGAAAGGAGCCTTGATTTCCTTGATGGCACTCCAGAGAAACCCCAAGAACACTGTTTCAAGGCTAGAGGGATCCTGAGGTCACTGTAGCAACACGAAAGAGCTCCGTGGACCCAAAATCAACTCGAGATGAGAGGTTAGTCCCTGGCTTCGACTCCAGAGGAATACCACCTTACCAGAAGCACCTCAAGAGGAGGCTTCTCTCAGCTCTAGGTATGTGAGAGGGACCCTGAGTTTGCGGCCTCAAGTGGAATGGACACCGCGATGCCCTGACTCGAAATAAGGCCGGATATCCCTGCAGTGACTTGAATGCAGGCTCGTCTTGCATCTCCCAAGACGAAAGGATGTCTGAATCCCCTGTGGAGACCACAGAGAAAGACCTAGTTCCCCACCTCATCGCGACCGGAGGCCTCACATCCTTTGAAAACTCCAGAGGTACGCGGAGATCAGTGCCTCCAAAGGAGACGATGCCTGACTCCTCGTGAAACTTGATAGGAGTCCCAGGATTCCTGTGGCACGTGGAAAGGGACACTTGGTCTCCCGCCTCAGCTGGAGAGGCGTCCCAATTGCCCTGCCAAGCCTCGAGGAGAATCCCGAGTTGTCCCTCGCAACTAGGCAGGAGTCCTGACGTCGCTGAACAAACACGTGTGTGGAAGGGCCATCCCCGTCGTAACTCGAGAATATACCCCAGGTTCCCGCCGCAACTCGAGAAAAACTATGAGAGTTCCCCCTCGCCGCGAGATGAGGCCCGATTCCCCTGCACTGCATGCAGAGCAATTCCGTGTTGCACATCACACATGAAAGGAGCCTTGATTTCCTTGATGGCACTCCAGAGAAACCCCAAGAACACTGTTTCAAAGCTAGAGGGATCCTGAGGTCACTGTAGCCACACGAAAGAGCTCCGTGGACCAAAAATCAACTCGAAATGAGAGGTTAGTCCCTGGCTTTGACTCCAGAGGAATACCACCTTACCACAAGCACCTCAAGAGGAGGCTTCTCTCAGCTCTAGCTATGTGAGAGGGACCCTGAGTTTGCGGCCTCAAGTGGAATGGACACTGCGATGCCCTGACGTGAAATAAGGCCGGATTTCCCTGCAGTGACTTGAATGCAGGCTCGTCTTGCATCTCCCAAGACGAAAGGATGTCTGAATCCCCTGTGCAGACCACAGAGAAAGACCTAGTTCCCCACCTCATCACGACCGGAGGCCTCACATCCTTTGAAAACTCCAGAGGTACGCGGAGATCAGTGCCTCCAAAGGAGACGATGCCTGACTCCTCGTGAAACTTGATAGGAGTCCCAGGATTCCTGTGGCACGTGGAAAGGGACACTTGGTCTCCCGCCTCAGCTGGAGAGGCGTCCCAATTGCCCTGCCAAGCCTCGAGGAGAATCCCGAGTTGTCCCTCGCAACTAGGCAGGAGTCCTGACGTCGCTGAACAAACACGTGTGTGGAAGGGCCATCCCAGTCGTAACTGGAGAATATAATCCAGGTTCCCGCCGCAACTCGAAAAAAACCATGAGACTTCCCCCTCGCCGCGAGATGAGGCCCGATTCCCCTGCACTGTGTGCAGAGCAATTCCGTGTTGCACATCACACATGAAAGGAGCCTTGATTTCCTTGATGGCACTCCAGAGAAACCCCAAGAACACTGTTTCAAGGCTAGAGGGATCCTGAGGTCACTGTAGCAACAGGAAAGAGCTCCGTGGACCAAAAATCAACTCGAGATGAGAGGTTAGTCCCTGGCTTCGACTCCAGAGGAATACCACCTTACCAGAAGCACCTCAAGAGGAGGCTTCTCTCAGCTCTAGGTATGTGAGAGGGACCCTGAGTTTGCGGCCTCAAGTGGAATGGACACCGCGATGCCCTGACTCGAAATAAGGCCAGATATCCATGCAGTGACTTGAATGCAGGCTCGTCTTGCATCTCCCAAGACGAAAGGATGTCTGAATCCCCTGTGGAGACCACAGAGAAAGACATAGTTGCCCACCTCATCGCGACCGGAGGCCCCACATCCTTTGAAAACTCCAGAGGTATGCGGTGATCAGTGCCTCCAAAGGAGACGATGCCTGACTCCTCGTGAAACTTGATAGGAGTCCCAGGATTCCTGTGGCACGTGGAAAGGGACCCTTGGTCTCCCGCCTCAGCTGGAGAGGCGTCCCAATAGCCCTGCCAAGCCTCGAGGAGAATCCCAAGTTGTCCCTCGCAACTAGGCAGGAGTCCTGACGTCGCTGAACAAACACGTGGGTGGAAGGGCCATCCCCGTCGTAACTCGAGAATATACCCCAGGTTCCCGCCACAACTCGAGAAAAACCATGAGACTTCCCCCTCACCGCGAGATGAGGCCCGATTCCCCTGCACTGCGTGCAGAGCAATTCCGTGTTGCACATCACACATGAAAGGAGCCTTGATTTCCTTGATGACACTCCAGAGAAACCCCAAGAACACTATTTCCAGGCTAGAGGGATCCTGAGGTCACTGTAGCAACACAAAAGAGCTCCGTGGAAAAAAAATCAACTCGAGATGAGAGGTTAGTCCCTGGCTTCGATTCCAGAGGAATACCACCTTACCACAAGCACCTCAAGAGGAGGCTTCTCTCAGCTCTAGCTATGTGAGAGGGACCCTGAGTTTGTGGCCTCAAGTGAAATGGACACCTCGATGCCCTGACTCGATATAAGGCCGGATATCTCTGCAGTGACTTCAATGCAGGCTCGTCTTGCATCTGCCAAGACGAAAGGATGTCTGAATCCCCTGTGGAGACCACAGAGAAAGACCTAGTTCCCCACCTCATCGCTACCGGAGGCCTCACATCCTTTGAAAACTTCAGAGGTACACGGCGGTAAGTGCCTCTAAAGGAGAGGATGCCTGACTCCTCATGAAACTTGATAGGAGTCCCAGGATTCCTGTGGCACGTGGAAAGGGACACTTGGTCTCCCGCCTCAGCTGGAGAGGCGTCCCAATTGCCCTGCCAAGCCTCGAGGAGAATCCCGAGTTGTCCTTCACAACTAAGCAGGAGTCCCGACTTCGCTGAACAAACACGTGGTTGGAAGGGCCATCCCCGTCGTAACTCGAGAATATACCCCAGCTTCCGGCCGCAAGTCGAGAAAAACCATGAGACTTACCCCTCGCCGCGAGATGAGGCCCGATTCCCCTGCACTGCGTGCAGAGCAATTCCGTGTTGCACATCACACATGAAAGGAGCCTTGATTTCCTTGATGGCACTCCAGAGAAACCCCAAGAACACTGTTTCAAGGCTAGAGGGATCCTGAGGTCACTGTAGCAGCACGAAAGAGCTCCATGGAACAAAAATCAACTCGAGATGAGAGGTTAGTCCCTGGCTTCGACTCCAGAGGAATACCACCTTACCACAAGCACCTCAAGAGCAGGCTTCTCTCAGCTCTAGGTATGTGAGAGGGACCCTGAGTTTGCGGCCTCAAGTGGAATGGACACCGCGATGCCCTGACTCGAAATAAGGCCGGATATCCCTGCAGTGACTTGAATGCAGGCTCGTCTTGCATCTCCCAAGAGGAAAGGATGTCTGAATCCCCTGTGGAGACCACAGAGAAAGACCTACTTCCCCACCTCATCGCGACCGGAGGCCTCACATCCTTTGAAAAATCCAGAGGTACGCGGAGATCCTTGCCTCCAAAGGAGACGATGGCTGACTCCTCGTCAAACTTGATAGGAGTCCCAGGTTTCCTGTGGCACGTGGAAAGGGACACTTGGTCTCCCCCCTCAGCTGCAGAGGCGTCCCAATAGTCCTGCCAAGCCTCGAGGAGAATCCCGAGTTGTCCCTCGCAACTAGGCAGGAGTCCTGACGTCGCTGAACAAACACGTGTGTGGAAGGGCCATCCCCGTCGTAACTCGAGAATATACCCCAGGTTCCCGCCGCAACTCGAGAAAAACCATGAGACTTCCCCCTCGCCGCGAGATGAGGCCCGATTACCCTGCATTGCGTGCAGAGCAATTCCGTGTTGCACATCACACATGAAAGGAGCCTTGATTTCCTTGATGGCACTCGAGAGAAACCCCAAGAACACTGTTTCAATGCTAGAGGGATCCTGAGGTCACTGTAGCCACACGAAAGAGCTCCGTGGACCAAAAATCAACTCGAGATGAGAGTTTAGTCCCTGGCTTCGACTCCAGAGGAATACCACCTTACCACAAGCACCTCAAGAGGAGGCTTCTCTCAGCTCTAGGTATGTGAGAGGGACCCTGAGTTTGCGGCCTCAAGTGGAATGGACACCGCGATGCCCTGACTCGAAATAAGGCCGGATATCCCTGCAGTGACTTGAATGCAGGCTCGTCTTGCATCTCCCAAGATGAAAGGATGTCTGAATCCCCTGTGGAGACCACAGAGAAAGACCTAGTTCCCGACCTCATGGCGACCGGAGGCCTCACATCCTTTGAAAACTCCAGAGGTACGCGGAGATCAGTGCCTCCAAAGGAGACGATGCCTGACTCCTCGTGAAACTTGATAGGAGTCCCAGGATTCCTGTGGCACGTGGAAAGGGACACTTGGTCTCCCGCCTCAGCTGGAGAGGCGTCCAAATTGCCCTGCCAAGCCTCGAGGAGAATCCCGAGTTGTCCCTCGCAACTAGGCAGGAGTCCTGACGTCGCTGAACAAACACGTGTGTGGAAGGGCCATCCCAGTCGTAACTGGAGAATATAATCCAGGTTCCCGCCGCAACTCGAAAAAAACCATGAGACTTCCCCCTCGCCGCGAGATGAGGCCCGATTACCCTGCACTGTGTGCAGAGCAATTCCGTGTTGCACATCACACATGAAAGGAGCCTTGATTTCCTTGATGGCACTCCAGAGAAACCCCAAGAACACTGTTTCAAGGCTAGAGGGATCCTGAGGTCACTGTAGCAACACGAAAGAGCTCCGTGGACCAAAAATCAACTCGAGATGAGAGGTTAGTCCCTGGCTTCGACTCCAGAGGAATACCACCTTACCACAAGCACCTCAAGAGGAGGCTTCTCTCAGCTCTAGCTTTGTGAGAGGGACCCTGAGTTTGCGGCCTCAAGTGGAATGGACACCGCGATGCCCTGACGTGAAATAAGGCCAGATTTCCCTGCAGTGACTTGAATGCAGGCTCGTCTTGCATCTCCCAAGACGAAAGGATGTCTGAATCCCCTGTGCAGACCACAGAGAAAGACCTAGTTCCCCACCTCATCGCGACCGGAGGCCTCACATCCTTTGAAAACTTCAGAGGTACGCGGCGGTAAGTGCCTCCAAAGGAGAGGGTGCCTGACTCCTCATGAAACTTGATAGAAGTCCCAGGATTCCTGTGGCACGTGGAAAGGGACACTTGGTCTCCCGCCTCAGCTGGAGAGGCGTCCCAATTGCCCTGCCAAGCCTCGAGGAGAATCCCGAGTTGTCCCTCACAACTAAGCAGGAGTCCCGACTTCGCTGAACAAACACGTGGTTGGAAGGGCCATCCCCGTCGTAACTCGAGAATATACCCCAGGTTCCCGCCGCAACTCGAGAAAAACCATGAGACTTCCCCCTCGCCGCGAGATGAGGCCCGATTCCCCTGCACTGCGTGCAGAGCAATTCCGTGTTGCACATCACACATGAAAGGAGCCTTGATTTCCTTGATGGCACTCCAGAGAAACCCCAGGAACACTGTTTCAAGGCTAGAGGGATCCTGAGGTCACTGTAGCAGCACGAAAGAGCTCCATGGAACAAAAATCAACTCGAGATGAGAGGTTAGTCCCTGGCTTCGACTCCAGAGGAATACCACCTTACCACAAGCACCTCAAGAGCAGGCTTCTCTCAGCTCTAGGTATGTGAGAGGGACCCTGAGTTTGCGGCCTCAAGTGGAATGGACACCGCGATGCCCTGACTCGAAATAAGGCTGGATATCCCTGCAGTGACTAGAATGCAGGCTCGTCTTGCATCTCCCAAGACGAAAGGATGTCTGAATCCCCTGTGGAGACCACAGAGAAAGACCTAGTTCCCCACCTCATCACGAACGGAGGCCTCACATCCTTTGAATACTCCAGAGGTAACCGGAGATCAGTGCCTCCAAAGGAGACGATGCCTGACTCCTCGTGAAACTTGATAGGATTCCCAGGATTCCTGTGGCACGTGGAAAGGGACCCTTGGTCTCCCGCCTCAGCTGGAGAGGCGTCCCAATTGCCCTGCCAAGCCTCGAGGAGAATCCCGAGTTGTCCCTCGCAACTAGGCAGGAGTCCTGACGTCGCTGAACAAACACGTGTGTGGAAGGGCCATCCCCGTCGTAACTCGAGAATATACCCCAGGTTCCCGCCGCAACTCGAGAAAAACCATGAGACTTCCCCCTCGCCGCGAGATGAGGCCCGATTCCCCTGCACTGCGTGCAGAGCAATTCCGTGTTGCACATCACCCGTGAAAGGAGCCTTGATTTCCTTCGTGGCACTCCAGAGAAACCCCAAGAACACTGTTTCAAGGCTAGAGGGATCCTGAGGTCACTGTAGCAACACGAAAGAGCTCCGTGGACCAAAAATCAACTCGAGATGAGAGGTTAGTCCCTGGCTTCGACTCCAGAGGAATTCCACCTTACCACAAGCACCTCAAGAGGAGGCTTCTCTCAGCTCTAGGTATGTGAGAGGGACCCTGAGTTTGCGGCCACAAGTGGAATGGACACCGCGATGCCCTGACTCGAAATAAGGCCGGATATCCCTGCAGTGACTTGAATGCAGGCTCGTCTTGCATCTCCCAAGACGAAAGGATGTCTGAATCCCCTGTGGAGACCACAGAGAAAGACCTAGTTCCCCACCTCATCGCGACCGGAGGACTCACATCCTTTGAAAACTCCAGAGGTACGCGGAGATCAGTGCCTCCAAAGGAGACGATGCCTGACTCCTCGTGAAACTTGATAGGAGTCCCAGGATTCCTGTGGCACGTGGAAAGGGACACTTGGTCTCCCGCCTCAGCTGGAGAGGCGTCCCAATTGCCCTGCCAAGCCTCGAGGAGAATCCCGAGTTGTCCCTCGCAACTAGGCAGGAGTCCTGACGTCGCTGAAGAAACACGTGGGTGGAAGGGCCATCCCCGTTGTAACTCGAGAATATACCCCTGGTTCCGCCGCAACTCGAGAAAATCCATGAGACTTTCCCCTCGCCGCGAGATAAGGCCCGATTCCCCTGCACTGCGTGCAGAGCAATTCCGTGTTGCACATCACACTTGAAAGGAGCCTTGATTTCCTTGATGGCACTCCAGAGAAACCCCAAGAACACTGTTTCAAGGCTAGAGGGATCCTGAGGTCACTGTAGCAACACGAAAGAGCTCCGTGGACCAAAAATCAACTCGAGATGAGAGGTTAGTCCCTGGCTTCAACTCCAGAGGAATATCACCTTACCACAAGCACCTCAAGAGGAGGCTTCTCTCAGCTCTAGGTATGTGAGAGGGACCCAGAGTTTGCGGCCTCAAGTGGAATGGACACCGCGATGCCCTGACTCGAAATAAGGCTGGATATCCCTGCAGTGACTTGAATGCAGGCTCGTCTTGCATCTCCCAAGACGAAAGGATGTCTGAATCCCCTGTGGAGACCACAGAGAAAGACCTAGTTCCCCACCTCATGGCGACCGGAGGCCTCACATCCTTTGAAAACTCCAGAGGTACGCGGAGATCAAAGCATCCAAAGGAGACGATGCCTGACTCCTCGTGAAACTTGATAGGAGTCCCAGGATTCCTGTGGCACGTGGAAAGGAACCCTTGGTCTCCCGCCTCAGCTGGAGAGGCGTCCCAATTGCCCTGCCAAGCCTCGAGGGGAATCCCGAGTTGTCCCTCGCAACTAGGCAGGAGTCCTGAAGTCGCTGAACAAACACGAGGGTGGAAGGGCCATCCCCGTCGTAACTCGAGAATATACCCCAGGTTCCCGCCGCAACTCGAGAAAAACCATGAGACTTCACCCTCGCCGTGAGATGAGTCCCGATTCCCCTGCACTGCATGCAGAGCAACTCCGTGTTGCACATCACACATGAAAGGAGCCTTGATTTCCTTGATGGCACTCCAGAGAAACCCCAAGAACACTGTTTCAAGGCCAGAGGAATCCTAACGTCACTGTAGCAACACGAAAGAGCTCCGTGGACCAAAAATCAACTCGAGATGAGAGGTTAGTCCCTGGCTTCGACTCCAGAGGAATACCACCTTTCCACAAGCACCTCAAGAGGAGGCTTCTCTCAGCTCTAGCTATGTGAGAGGGACCCTGAGTTTGCGGCCTCAAGTGGAATGGACACCGCGATGCCCTGACTCGAAATAAGGCCGGATATCCCTGCAGTGACTTGAATGCAGGCTCGTCTTGCATCTCCCAAGACGAAAGGATGTCTGAATCCCCTGTGGAGACCACAGAGAAAGACCTAGTTTCCCACCTCATCGCGACCGGAGGCCTCACATCCTTTGATAAATCCAGAGGTACGCGGAAATCAGTGCTTCCAAAGGAGACGATGCCTGACTCCTCGTCAAACTTGATAGGAGTCCCAGGATTCCTGTGGCGCGTGGAAAGGGACTCTTGGTCTCCCGCCTCAGCTGGAGAGGCGTCCCAATTGCCCTGCCAAGCCTCGAGGAGAATCCCGAGTTGTCCCTCGCAACTAGGCAGGAGTCCTGACGTCGCTGAACAAACACGTGAGTGGAAGGGCAATCCCCGTCGTAACTCGAGAATATACCCCAGGTTCCCGCCGCAACTCGAAAAAAACCATGAGACTTCCCCCTCGCCGCGAGATGAGGCCCGATTCCCCTGCACTGCGTGCAGAGCAATTCCGTGTTCCACATCACACATGAAAGGAGCCTTGATTTCCTTGATGGCACTCCAGAGAAACCCCAAGAACACTGTTTCAAGGCTAGAGGGATCCTGAGGTCACTGTAGCAACACGAAAGAGCTCCGTGGACAAAAAATCAACTCGAGATGAGAGGTTAGTCCCTGGCTTCGACTCCAGAGGAATACCACCATACCACAAGCACCTCAAGAGGAGGCTTCTCTCAGCTCTAGGTATGTGAGAGGGACCCTGAGTTTGCGGCCTCAAGTGGAATGGACACCGCGATGCCCTGACTCGAAATAAGGCCGGATATCCCTGCAGTGACTTGAATGCAGGCTCGTCTTGCATCTCCCAAGATGAAAGGATGTCTGAATCCCCTGTGGAGACCACAGAGAAAGACCTAGTTCCCGACCTCAGGGCGACCGGAGGCCTCACATCCTTTGAAAACTTCAGAGGTACGCGGCGGTAAGTGCCTCCAAAGGAGAGGGTGCCTGACTCCTCATGAAACTTGATAGGAGTCCCAGGATTCCTGTGGCACGTGGAAAGGGACACTTGGTCTCCCGCCTCAGCTGGAGAGGCGTCCCAATTGCCCTGCCAAGCCTCGAGGAGAATCCCGAGTTGTCCCTCACAACTAAGCAGGAGTCCCGACTTCGCTGAACAAACACGTGGTTGGAAGGGCCATCCCCGTCGTAACTCGAGAATATACCCCAGGTTCCGGCCGCAAGTCGAGAAAAACCATGAGACTTCCCCCTCGCCGCGAGATGAGGCCCGATTCCCCTGCACTGCGTGCAGAGCAATTCCGTGTTGCACATCACACATGAAAGGAGCCTTGATTTCCTTGATGGCACTCCAGAGAAACCCCAGGAACACTGTTTCAAGGCTAGAGGGATCCTGAGGTCACTGTAGCAGCACGAAAGAGATCCATGGAACAAAAATCAACTCGAGATGAGAGGTTAGTCCCTGGCTTCGACTCCAGAGGAATACCACCTTACCACAAGCACCTCAAGAGCAGGCTTCTCTCAGCTCTAGGTATGTGAGAGGGACCCTGAGTTTGCGGCCACAAGTGGAATGGACACCGCGATGCCCTGACTCGAAATAAGGCTGGATATCCCTGCAGTGACTAGAATGCAGGCTCGTCTTGCATCTCCCAAGACGAAAGGATGTCTGAATCCCCTGTGGAGACCACAGAGAAAGACCTAGTTCCCCACCTCATCACGAACGGAGGCCTCACATCCTTTGAATACTCCAGAGGTAACCGGAGATCAGTGCCTCCAAAGGAGACGATGCCTGACTCCTCGTGAAACTTGATAGGATTCCCAGGATTCCTGTGGCACGTGGAAAGGGACCCTTGGTCTCCCGCCTCAGCTGGAGAGGCGTCCCAATTGCCCTGCCAAGCCTCGAGGAGAATCCCGAGTTGTCCCTCGCAACTAGGCAGGAGTCCTGACGTCGCTGAAGAAACACGTGGGTGGAAGGGCCATCCCCGTTGTAACTCGAGAATATACCCCTGGTTCCGCCGCAACTCGAGAAAATCCATGAGACTTTCCCCTCGCCGCGAGATAAGGCCCGATTCCCCTGCACTGCGTGCAGAGCAATTCCGTGTTGCACATCACACTTGAAAGGAGCCTTGATTTCCTTGATGGCACTCCAGAGAAACCCCAAGAACACTGTTTCAAGGCTAGAGGGATCCTGAGGTCACTGTAGCAACACGAAAGAGCTCCGTGGACCAAAAATCAACTCGAGATGAGAGGTTAGTCCCTGGCTTCAACTCCAGAGGAATATCACCTTACCACAAGCACCTCAAGAGGAGGCTTCTCTCAGCTCTAGGTATGTGAGAGGGACCCAGAGTTTGCGGCCTCAAGTGGAATGGACACCGCGATGCCCTGACTCGAAATAAGGCTGGATATCCCTGCAGTGACTTGAATGCAGGCTCGTCTTGCATCTCCCAAGACGAAAGGATGTCTGAATCCCCTGTGGAGACCACAGAGAAAGACCTAGTTCCCCACCTCATGGCGACCGGAGGCCTCACATCCTTTGAAAACTCCAGAGGTACGCGGAGATCAAAGCATCCAAAGGAGACGATGCCTGACTCCTCGTGAAACTTGATAGGAGTCCCAGGATTCCTGTGGCACGTGGAAAGGAACCCTTGGTCTCCCGCCTCAGCTGGAGAGGCGTCCCAATTGCCCTGCCAAGCCTCGAGGGGAATCCCGAGTTGTCCCTCGCAACTAGGCAGGAGTCCTGAAGTCGCTGAACAAACACGAGGGTGGAAGGGCCATCCCCGTCGTAACTCGAGAATATACCCCAGGTTCCCGCCGCAACTCGAGAAAAACCATGAGACTTCACCCTCGCCGTGAGATGAGTCCCGATTCCCCTGCACTGCATGCAGAGCAACTCCGTGTTGCACATCACACATGAAAGGAGCCTTGATTTCCTTGATGGCACTCCAGAGAAACCCCAAGAACACTGTTTCAAGGCCAGAGGAATCCTAACGTCACTGTAGCAACACGAAAGAGCTCCGTGGACCAAAAATCAACTCGAGATGAGAGGTTAGTCCCTGGCTTCGACTCCAGAGGAATACCACCTTACCACAAGCACCTCAAGAGGAGGCTTCTCTCAGCTCTAGCTATGTGAGAGGGACCCTGAGTTTGCGGCCTCAAGTGGAATGGACACCGCGATGCCCTGACTCGAAATAAGGCTGGATATCCCTGCAGTGACTAGAATGCAGGCTCGTCTTGCATCTCCCAAGACGAAAGGATGTCTGAATCCCCTGTGGAGACCACAGAGAAAGACCTAGTTCCCCACCTCATCACGAACGGAGGCCTCACATCCTTTGAATACTCCAGAGGTAACCGGAGATCAGTGCCTCCAAAGGAGACGATGCCTGACTCCTCGTGAAACTTGATAGGATTCCCAGGATTCCTGTGGCACGTGGAAAGGGACCCTTGGTCTCCCGCCTCAGCTGGAGAGGCGTCCCAATTGCCCTGCCAAGCCTCGAGGAGAATCCCGAGTTGTCCCTCGCAACTAGGCAGGAGTCCTGACGTCGCTGAACAAACACGTGTGTGGAAGGGCCATCCCCGTCGTAACTCGAGAATATACCCCAGGTTCCCGCCGCAACTCGAGAAAAACCATGAGACTTCCCCCTCGCCGCGAGATGAGGCCCGATTCCCCTGCACTGCGTGCAGAGCAATTCCGTGTTGCACATCACCCGTGAAAGGAGCCTTGATTTCCTTCGTGGCACTCCAGAGAAACCCCAAGAACACTGTTTCAAGGCTAGAGGGATCCTGAGGTCACTGTAGCAACACGAAAGAGCTCCGTGGACCAAAAATCAACTCGAGATGAGAGGTTAGTCCCTGGCTTCGACTCCAGAGGAATTCCACCTTACCACAAGCACCTCAAGAGGAGGCTTCTCTCAGCTCTAGGTATGTGAGAGGGACCCTGAGTTTGCGGCCACAAGTGGAATGGACACCGCGATGCCCTGACTCGAAATAAGGCCGGATATCCCTGCAGTGACTTGAATGCAGGCTCGTCTTGCATCTCCCAAGACGAAAGGATGTCTGAATCCCCTGTGGAGACCACAGAGAAAGACCTAGTTCCCCACCTCATCGCGACCGGAGGACTCACATCCTTTGAAAACTCCAGAGGTACGCGGAGATCAGTGCCTCCAAAGGAGACGATGCCTGACTCCTCGTGAAACTTGATAGGAGTCCCAGGATTCCTGTGGCACGTGGAAAGGGACACTTGGTCTCCCGCCTCAGCTGGAGAGGCGTCCCAATTGCCCTGCCAAGCCTCGAGGAGAATCCCGAGTTGTCCCTCGCAACTAGGCAGGAGTCCTGACGTCGCTGAAGAAACACGTGGGTGGAAGGGCCATCCCCGTTGTAACTCGAGAATATACCCCTGGTTCCGCCGCAACTCGAGAAAATCCATGAGACTTTCCCCTCGCCGCGAGATAAGGCCCGATTCCCCTGCACTGCGTGCAGAGCAATTCCGTGTTGCACATCACACTTGAAAGGAGCCTTGATTTCCTTGATGGCACTCCAGAGAAACCCCAAGAACACTGTTTCAAGGCTAGAGGGATCCTGAGGTCACTGTAGCAACACGAAAGAGCTCCGTGGACCAAAAATCAACTCGAGATGAGAGGTTAGTCCCTGGCTTCAACTCCAGAGGAATATCACCTTACCACAAGCACCTCAAGAGGAGGCTTCTCTCAGCTCTAGGTATGTGAGAGGGACCCAGAGTTTGCGGCCTCAAGTGGAATGGACACCGCGATGCCCTGACTCGAAATAAGGCTGGATATCCCTGCAGTGACTTGAATGCAGGCTCGTCTTGCATCTCCCAAGACGAAAGGATGTCTGAATCCCCTGTGGAGACCACAGAGAAAGACCTAGTTCCCCACCTCATGGCGACCGGAGGCCTCACATCCTTTGAAAACTCCAGAGGTACGCGGAGATCAAAGCATCCAAAGGAGACGATGCCTGACTCCTCGTGAAACTTGATAGGAGTCCCAGGATTCCTGTGGCACGTGGAAAGGAACCCTTGGTCTCCCGCCTCAGCTGGAGAGGCGTCCCAATTGCCCTGCCAAGCCTCGAGGGGAATCCCGAGTTGTCCCTCGCAACTAGGCAGGAGTCCTGAAGTCGCTGAACAAACACGAGGGTGGAAGGGCCATCCCCGTCGTAACTCGAGAATATACCCCAGGTTCCCGCCGCAACTCGAGAAAAACCATGAGACTTCACCCTCGCCGTGAGATGAGTCCCGATTCCCCTGCACTGCATGCAGAGCAACTCCGTGTTGCACATCACACATGAAAGGAGCCTTGATTTCCTTGATGGCACTCCAGAGAAACCCCAAGAACACTGTTTCAAGGCCAGAGGAATCCTAACGTCACTGTAGCAACACGAAAGAGCTCCGTGGACCAAAAATCAACTCGAGATGAGAGGTTAGTCCCTGGCTTCGACTCCAGAGGAATACCACCTTTCCACAAGCACCTCAAGAGGAGGCTTCTCTCAGCTCTAGCTATGTGAGAGGGACCCTGAGTTTGCGGCCTCAAGTGGAATGGACACCGCGATGCCCTGACTCGAAATAAGGCCGGATATCCCTGCAGTGACTTGAATGCAGGCTCGTCTTGCATCTCCCAAGACGAAAGGATGTCTGAATCCCCTGTGGAGACCACAGAGAAAGACCTAGTTTCCCACCTCATCGCGACCGGAGGCCTCACATCCTTTGATAAATCCAGAGGTACGCGGAAATCAGTGCTTCCAAAGGAGACGATGCCTGACTCCTCGTCAAACTTGATAGGAGTCCCAGGATTCCTGTGGCGCGTGGAAAGGGACTCTTGGTCTCCCGCCTCAGCTGGAGAGGCGTCCCAATTGCCCTGCCAAGCCTCGAGGAGAATCCCGAGTTGTCCCTCGCAACTAGGCAGGAGTCCTGACGTCGCTGAACAAACACGTGAGTGGAAGGGCAATCCCCGTCGTAACTCGAGAATATACCCCAGGTTCCCGCCGCAACTCGAAAAAAACCATGAGACTTCCCCCTCGCCGCGAGATGAGGCCCGATTCCCCTGCACTGCGTGCAGAGCAATTCCGTGTTCCACATCACACATGAAAGGAGCCTTGATTTCCTTGATGGCACTCCAGAGAAACCCCAAGAACACTGTTTCAAGGCTAGAGGGATCCTGAGGTCACTGTAGCAACACGAAAGAGCTCCGTGGACAAAAAATCAACTCGAGATGAGAGGTTAGTCCCTGGCTTCGACTCCAGAGGAATACCACCATACCACAAGCACCTCAAGAGGAGGCTTCTCTCAGCTCTAGGTATGTGAGAGGGACCCTGAGTTTGCGGCCTCAAGTGGAATGGACACCGCGATGCCCTGACTCGAAATAAGGCCGGATATCCCTGCAGTGACTTGAATGCAGGCTCGTCTTGCATCTCCCAAGACGAAAGGATGTCTGAATCCCCTGTGGAGACCACAGAGAAAGACCTAGTTCCCGACCTCAGGGCGACCGGAGGCCTCACATCCTTTGAAAACTTCAGAGGTACGCGGCGGTAAGTGCCTCCAAAGGAGAGGGTGCCTGACTCCTCATGAAACTTGATAGGAGTCCCAGGATTCCTGTGGCACGTGGAAAGGGACACTTGGTCTCCCGCCTCAGCTGGAGAGGCGTCCCAATTGCCCTGCCAAGCCTCGAGGAGAATCCCGAGTTGTCCCTCACAACTAAGCAGGAGTCCCGACTTCGCTGAACAAACACGTGGTTGGAAGGGCCATCCCCGTCGTAACTCGAGAATATACCCCAGGTTCCGGCCGCAAGTCGAGAAAAACCATGAGACTTCCCCCTCGCCGCGAGATGAGGCCCGATTCCCCTGCACTGCGTGCAGAGCAATTCCGTGTTGCACATCACACATGAAAGGAGCCTTGATTTCCTTGATGGCACTCCAGAGAAACCCCAGGAACACTGTTTCAAGGCTAGAGGGATCCTGAGGTCACTGTAGCAGCACGAAAGAGATCCATGGAACAAAAATCAACTCGAGATGAGAGGTTAGTCCCTGGCTTCGACTCCAGAGGAATACCACCTTACCACAAGCACCTCAAGAGCAGGCTTCTCTCAGCTCTAGGTATGTGAGAGGGACCCTGAGTTTGCGGCCACAAGTGGAATGGACACCGCGATGCCCTGACTCGAAATAAGGCTGGATATCCCTGCAGTGACTAGAATGCAGGCTCGTCTTGCATCTCCCAAGACGAAAGGATGTCTGAATCCCCTGTGGAGACCACAGAGAAAGACCTAGTTCCCCACCTCATCACGAACGGAGGCCTCACATCCTTTGAATACTCCAGAGGTAACCGGAGATCAGTGCCTCCAAAGGAGACGATGCCTGACTCCTCGTGAAACTTGATAGGATTCCCAGGATTCCTGTGGCACGTGGAAAGGGACCCTTGGTCTCCCGCCTCAGCTGGAGAGGCGTCCCAATTGCCCTGCCAAGCCTCGAGGAGAATCCCGAGTTGTCCCTCGCAACTAGGCAGGAGTCCTGACGTCGCTGAAGAAACACGTGGGTGGAAGGGCCATCCCCGTTGTAACTCGAGAATATACCCCTGGTTCCGCCGCAACTCGAGAAAATCCATGAGACTTTCCCCTCGCCGCGAGATAAGGCCCGATTCCCCTGCACTGCGTGCAGAGCAATTCCGTGTTGCACATCACACTTGAAAGGAGCCTTGATTTCCTTCATGGCACTCCAGAGAAACCCCAAGAACACTGTTTCAAGGCTAGAGGGATCCTGAGGTCACTGTAGCAACACGAAAGAGCTCCGTGGACCAAAAATCAACTCGAGATGAGAGGTTAGTCCCTGGCTTCAACTCCAGAGGAATATCACCTTACCACAAGCACCTCAAGAGGAGGCTTCTCTCAGCTCTAGGTATGTGAGAGGGACCCAGAGTTTGCGGCCTCAAGTGGAATGGACACCGCGATGCCCTGACTCGAAATAAGGCTGGATATCCCTGCAGTGACTTGAATGCAGGCTCGTCTTGCATCTCCCAAGACGAAAGGATGTCTGAATCCCCTGTGGAGACCACAGAGAAAGACCTAGTTCCCCACCTCATGGCGACCGGAGGCCTCACATCCTTTGAAAACTCCAGAGGTACGCGGAGATCAAAGCATCCAAAGGAGACGATGCCTGACTCCTCGTGAAACTTGATAGGAGTCCCAGGATTCCTGTGGCACGTGGAAAGGAACCCTTGGTCTCCCGCCTCAGCTGGAGAGGCGTCCCAATTGCCCTGCCAAGCCTCGAGGGGAATCCCGAGTTGTCCCTCGCAACTAGGCAGGAGTCCTGAAGTCGCTGAACAAACACGAGGGTGGAAGGGCCATCCCCGTCGTAACTCGAGAATATACCCCAGGTTCCCGCCGCAACTCGAGAAAAACCATGAGACTTCACCCTCGCCGTGAGATGAGTCCCGATTCCCCTGCACTGCATGCAGAGCAACTCCGTGTTGCACATCACACATGAAAGGAGCCTTGATTTCCTTGATGGCACTCCAGAGAAACCCCAAGAACACTGTTTCAAGGCCAGAGGAATCCTAACGTCACTGTAGCAACACGAAAGAGCTCCGTGGACCAAAAATCAACTCGAGATGAGAGGTTAGTCCCTGGCTTCGACTCCAGAGGAATACCACCTTACCACAAGCACCTCAAGAGGAGGCTTCTCTCAGCTCTAGCTATGTGAGAGGGACCCTGAGTTTGCGGCCTCAAGTGGAATGGACACCGCGATGCCCTGACTCGAAATAAGGCCGGATATCCCTGCAGTGACTTGAATGCAGGCTCGTCTTGCATCTCCCAAGACGAAAGGATGTCTGAATCCCCTGTGGAGACCACAGAGAAAGACCTAGTTTCCCACCTCATCGCGACCGGAAGCCTCACATCCTTTGAAAAATCCAGAGGAACGCGGAAATCAGTGCTTCCAAAGGAGACGATGCCTGACTCCTCGTCAAACTTGATAGGAGTCCCAGGATTCCTGTGGCGCGTGGAAAGGGACTCTTGGTCTCCCGCCTCAGCTGGAGAGGCGTCCCAATTGCCCTGCCAAGCCTCGAGGAGAATCCCGAGTTGTCCCTCGCAACTAGGCAGGAGTCCTGACGTCGCTGAACAAACACGTGAGTGGAAGGGCAATCCCCGTCGTAACTCGAGAATATACCCCAGGTTCCCGCCGCAACTCGAAAAAAACCATGAGACTTCCCCCTCGCCGCGAGATGAGGCCCAATTCCCCTGCACTGCGTGCAGAGCAATTCCGTGTTCCACATCACACATGAAAGGAGCCTTGATTTCCTTGATGGCACTCCAGAGAAACCCCAAGAACACTGTTTCAAGGCTAGAGGGATCCTGAGGTCACTGTAGCAACACGAAAGAGCTCCGTGGACAAAAAATCAACTCGAGATGAGAGGTTAGTCCCTGGCTTCGACTCCAGAGGAATACCACCTTACCACAAGCACCTCAAGAGGAGGCTTCTCTCAGCTCTAGGTATGTGAGAGGGACCCTGAGTTTGCGGCCTCAAGTGGAATGGACACCGCGATGCCCTGACTCGAAATAAGGCCGGATATCCCTGCAGTGACTTGAATGCAGGCTCGTCTTGCATCTCCCAAGATGAAAGGATGTCTGAATCCCCTGTGGAGACCACAGAGAAAGACCTAGTTCCCGACCTCAGGGCGACCGGAGGCCTCACATCCTTTGAAAACTCCAGAGGTACGCGGAGATCAGTGCCTTCAAAGGAGACGATGCCTGACTCCTCGTGAAACTTGATAGGAGTCCCAGGTTTCCTGTGGTACGTGGAAAGGGACACTTGGTCTCCCGCCTCAGCTGGAGAGGCGTCCCAATTGCCCTGCCAAGCCTCGAGGAGAATCCCGAGTTGTCCCTCGCAACTAGGCAGGAGTCCTGACGTCGCTGAACAAACACGTGGGTGGAAGGGCCATCCCCGTCGTAACTCGAGAATATACCCCAGGTTCCCGCCGCAACTCGAGAAAAACCATGAGACTTCCCCCTCGCCGCGAGATGAGGCCCGATTCCCCTGCACTGCATGCAGAGCAATTCCGTGTTGCACATCACACATGAAAGGAGCCTTGATTTCCTTGATGGCACTCCAGAGAAACCCCAAGAACACTGTTTCAAGGCTAGAGGGATCCTGAGGTCACTGTAGCCACACGAAAGAGCTCCGTGGACCAAAAATCAACTCGAGATGAGAGGTTAGTCCCTGGCTTCGACTCCAGAGGAATACCACCTTACCACAAGCACCTCAAGAGGAGTCTTCTCTCAGCTCTAGGTATGTGAGAGGGACCCTGAGTTTGCGGCCTCAAGTGGAATGGACACCGCGATGCCCTGACTCGCAATAAGGCCAGATATCCCTGCAGTGACTTGAATGCAGGCTCGTCTTGCATCTCCCAAGACGAAAGGATGTCTGAATACCCTGTGGAGACCACAGAGAAAGACCTAGTTCCCCACCTCATCGCGACCGGAGGCCTCACATCCTTTGAAAAGTCCAGAGGTACGCGGAAATCAGTGCCTCCAAAGGAGACGATGCCTGACTCCTCGTCAAACTTGATAGGAGTCCCAGGTTTCCTGTGGCACGTGGAAAGGGACACTTGGTCTCCCGCCTCAGCTGGAGAGGCGTCCCAATTGCCCTGCCAAGCCTCGAGGAGAATCCCGAGTTGTCCCTCGCAACTAGGCAGGAGTCCTGACGTCGCTGAACAAACACTTGGGTGGAAGGGCCATCCCCGTCGTAACTCGAGAATATACCCCAGGATCCCGCCGCAACTCGAGAAAAACCATGAGACTTCCCCCTCGCCACGAGATGAGGCCCGATTCCCCTGCACTGCATGCAGAGCAATTCCGTGTTGCACATCACACATGAAAGGAGCCTTGATTTCCTGATGGCACTCCAGAGAAACCCCAAGAACACTGTTTCAAGGCTAGAGGGATCCTGAGGTCACTGTAGCCACAGGAAAGAGCTCCGTGGACCAAAAATCAACTCGAGATGAGAGGTTAGTCCCTGGCTTCGACTCCAGAGGAATACCACCTTACCACAAGCACCTCAAGAGGAGGCTTCTCTCAGCTCTAGGTATGTGAGAGGGACCCTGAGTTTGCGGCCTCAAGTGGAATGGAAACCGCGATGCCCTGACTCGAAATAAGGCCGGATATCCCTGCAGTGACTTGAATGCAGGCTCGTCTTGCATCTCCCAAGATGAAAGGATGTCTCAATCCCCTGTGGAGACCACAGAGAAAGACCTAGTTCCCGACCTCAGGGCGACCGGAGGCCTCACATCCTTTGAAAACTCCAGAGGTACGCGGAGATCAGTGCCTCCAAAGGAGACGATGCCTGACTCCTTGTGAAACTTGATAGAAGTCCCAGGATTCCTGTGGCACGTGGAAAGAGACCCTTGGTCTCCCGCCTCAGCTGGAGAGGCGTCCCAATTGCCCTGCCAAGCCTCGAGGAGAATCCCGAGTTGTCCCTCGCAACTAGGCAGGAGTACTGACGTCGCTGAACAAACACGTGAGTGGAAGGGCCATCCCCGTCGTAACTCGAGAATATACCCCAGGTTCCCGCCGCAACTCGAAAAAAACCATGAGACTTCCCCCTCGCCGCGAGATGAGGCCCGATTCCCCTGCACTGCGTGCAGAGCAATTCCGTGTTGCACATCACACATGAAAGGAGCCTTGATTTCCTTGATGGCACTCCAGAGAAACCCCAAGAACACTGTTTCAAGGCTAGAGGGATCCTGAGGTCACTGTAGCAACACGAAAGAGCTCCGTGGACCAAAAATCAACACGAGAAGAGATGTTAGTCCCTGGCTTCGACTCCAGAGGAATACCACCTTACCACAAGCACCTCAAGAGGAGGCTTCTCTCAGCTCTAGGTATGTGAGAGGGACCCTGAGATTGCGGCCACAAGTGGAATGGACACCGCGATGCCCTGACTCGAAATAAGGCCGGATATCACTGCAGTGACTTGAATGCAGGCTCGTCTTGCATCTCCCAAGACGAAAGGATGTCTGAATCCCCTGTGGAGACCACAGAGAAAGACCTAGTTTCCCACCTCATCGCGACCGGAGGCCTCACATCCTTTGAAAAATCCAGAGGTACGCGGAAATCAGTGCCTTCAAAGGAGACGATGCCTGACTCCTCGTCAAACTTGATAGGAGTCCCAGGATTCCTGTGGCGCGTGGAAAGGGACTCTTGGTCTCCCGCCTCAGCTGGAGAGGCGTTCCAATTGCCCTGCCAAGCCTCGAGGAGAATCCCGAGTTGTCCCTCGCAACTAGGCAGGAGTCCTGACGTCGCTGAACAAACACGTGAGTGGAAGGGCAATCCCCGTCGTAACTCGAGAATATACCCCAGGTTCCCGCCGCAACTCGAAAAAAACCATGAGACTTCCCCCTCGCCGCGAGATGAGGCCCGATTCCCCTGCACTGCGTGCAGAGCAATTCCGTGTTCCACATCACACATGAAAGGAGCATTGATTTCCTTGATGGCACTCCAGAGAAACCCCAAGAACACTCTTTCAAGGCTAGAGGGATCCTGAGGTCACTGTAGCAACACGAAAGAGCTCCGTGGACAAAAAATCAACTCGAGATGAGAGGTTAGTCCCTGGCTTCGACTCCAGAGGAATACCACCTTACCACAAGCACCTCAAGAGGAGGCTTCTCTCAGCTCTAGGTATGTGAGAGGGACCCTGAGTTTGCGGCCTCAAGTGGAATGGACACCGCGATGCCCTGACTCGAAATAAGGCCGGATATCCCTGCAGTGACTGGAATGCAGGCTCGTCTTGCATCTCCCAAGATGAAAGGATGTCTGAATCCCCTGTGGAGACCACAGAGAAAGACCTAGTTCCCGACCTCAGGGCGACCGGAGGCCTCACATCCTTTGAAAACTCCAGAGGTACGCGGAGATCAGTGCCTTCAAAGGAGACGATGCCTGACTCCTCGTGAAACTTGATAGGAGTCCCAGGTTTCCTGTGGTACGTGGAAAGGGACACTTGGTCTCCCGCCTCAGCTGGAGAGGCGTCCCAATTGCCCTGCCAAGCCTCGAGGAGAATCCCGAGTTGTCCCTCGCAACTAGGCAGGAGTCCTGACGTCGCTGAACAAACACGTGGGTGGAAGGGCCATCCCCGTCGTAACTCGAGAATATACCCCAGGTTCCCGCCGTAACTCGAGAAAAACCATGAGACTTCCCCCTCGCCGCGAGATGAGGCCCGATTCCCCTGCACTGCATGCAGAGCAATTCCGTGTTGCACATCACACATGAAAGGAGCCTTGATTTCCTTGATGGCACTCCAGAGAAACCCCAAGAACACTGTTTCAAGGCTAGAGGGATCCTGAGGTCACTGTAGCCACACGAAAGAGCTCCGTGGACCAAAAATCAACTCGAGATGAGAGGTTAGTCCCTGGCTTCGACTCCAGAGGAATACCACCTTACCACAAGCACCTCAAGAGGAGGCTTCTCTCAGCTCTAGGTATGTGAGAGGGACCCTGAGTTTGCGGCCTCAAGTGGAATGGACACCGCGATGCCCTGACTCGCAATAAGGCCAGATATCCCTGCAGTGACTTGAATGCAGGCTCGTCTTGCATCTCCCAAGACGAAAGGATGTCTGAATCCCCTGTGGAGACCACAGAGAAAGACCTAGTTCCCCACCTCATCGTGACCGGAGGCCTCACATCCTTTGTAAACTCCAGAGGTACGCGGAGATCAGTGCCTCCAAAGGAGACGATGGCTGACTCCTCGTCAAACTTGATAGGAGTCCCAGGTTTCCTGTGGCATGTGGAAAGGGACACTTGGTCTCCCCCCTCAGCTGCAGAGGCGTCCCAATAGCCCTGCCAAGCCTCGAGGAGAATCCCGAGTTGTCCCTCGCAACTAGGCAGGAGTCCTGACGTCGCTGAACAAACACGTGTGTGGAAGGGCCATCCCCGTCGTAACTCGAGAATATACCCCAGGTTCCTGCCGCAACTCGAGAAAAACCATGAGACTTCCCCCTCGCCGCGAGATCAGGCCCGATTCCCCTGCATTGCGTGCAGAGCAATTCCGTGTTGCACATCACACATGAAAGGAGCCTTGATTTCCTTGATGGCACTCCAGAGAAACCCCAAGAACACTGTTTCAATGCTAGAGGGATCCTGAGTTCACTGTAGCAACACGGAAGAGCTCCGTGGACCAAAAATCAACACGAGAAGAGAGGTTAGTCCCTGGCTTCGACTCCAGAGGAATAGCACCTTACCACAAGCACCTCAAGAGGAGGCTTCTCTCAGCTCTAGGTATGTGAGAGGGACCCTCATTTTGCCGCTTCAAGTGGAATGGACACCGCGATGCCCTGACGTGAAATAAGGCCGGATATCTCTGCAGTGACTTGAATGCAGGCTCGTCTTGCATCTCCCAAGACGAAAGGATGTCTGAATCCCCTGTGGAGACCACAGAGAAAGACCTAGTTCCCCACCTCATCGCGACCGGAGGCCTCACATCCTTTGAAAAATCCAGAGGTACGCGGAAATCAGTGCCTCCAAAGGAGACGATGCCTGACTCCTCGTCAAACTTGATAGGAGTCCCAGGTTTCCTGTGGCACGTGGAAAGGGACACTTGGTCTCCCGCCTCAGCTGGAGAGGCGTCCCAATTTCCCTGCCAAGCCTCGAGGAGAATCCCGAGTTGTCCCTCGTAACTAGGCAGGAGTCCTGACGTCGCTGAACAAACACGTGGGTGGAAGGGCCATCCCCGTCGTAACTCGAGAATATACCCCAGGTTCCCGCCGCAACTCGAGAAAAACCATGAGACTTCCCCCTCGCCGCGAGATGAGGCCCGATTCCCCTGCACTGCATGCAGAGCAATTCCGTGTTGCACATCACACATGAAAGGAGCCTTGATTTCCTGATGGCACTCCAGAGAAACCCCAAGAACACTGTTTCAAGGCTAGAGGGATCCTGAGGTCACTGTAGCCACAGGAAAGAGCTCCGTGGACCAAAAATCAACTCGAGATGAGAGGTTAGTCCCTGGCTTCGACTCCAGAGGAATACCACCTTACCACAAGCACCTCAAGAGGAGGCTTCTCTCAGCTCTAGGTATGTGAGAGGGACCCTGAGTTTGCGGCCTCAAGTGGAATGGACACCGCGATGCCCTGACTCGAAATAAGGCCGGATATCCCTGCAGTGACTTGAATGCAGGCTCGTCTTGCATCTCCCAAGATGAAAGGATGTCTCAATCCCCTGTGGAGACCACAGAGAAAGACCTAGTTCCCGACCTCAGGGCGACCGGAGGCCTCACATCCTTTGAAAACTCCAGAGGTACGCGGAGATCAGTGCCTCCAAAGGAGACGATGCCTGACTCCTTGTGAAACTTGATAGAAGTCCCAGGATTCCTGTGGCACGTGGAAAGGGACCCTTGGTCTCCCGCCTCAGCTGGAGAGGCGTCCCAATTGCCCTGCCAAGCCTCGAGGAGAATCCCGAGTTGTCCCTCGCAACTAGGCAGGAGTCCTGACGTCGCTGAACAAACACGTGTGTGGAAGGGCCATCCCCGTCGTTACTCGAGAATATACCCTAGGTTCCCGCCGCAACTCGAGAAAAAGCATGAGACTTCCCCCTCGCCACGAGATGAGGCCCGATTCCCCTGCACTACATGCAGAGCAATTCCGTGTTGCACATCACACATGAAAGGAGCCTTGATTTCCTTGATGGCACTCCAGAGAAACCCCAAGAACACTGTTTCAAGGCTAGAGGGATCCTGAGGTCACTGTAGCCACACGAAAGAGCTCCGTGGACCAAAAATCAACTCGAGATGAGAGGTTAGTCCCTGGCTTCGACTCCAGAGGAATACCACCTTACCACAAGCACCTCAAGAGGAGGCTTCTCTCAGCTCTAGGTATGTGAGAGGGACCCTGAGTTTGCGGCCTCAAGTGGAATGGACACCGCGATGCACTGACTCGAAATAAGGCCGGATATCCCTGCAGTGACTTGAATGCAGGTTCGTCTTGCATCTCCCAAGACGAAAGGATGTCTGAATCCCCTGTGGAGACCACAGAGAAAGACCTAGTTCCCCACCTCATCGCGACCGGAGGCCTCACATCCTTTGTAAACCCCAGAGGTACGCGGAGATCCTTGCCTCCAAAGGAGACGATGCCTGACTCCTCGTGAAACTTGATAGGAGTCCCAGGTTTCCTGTGGTACGTGGAAAGGGACACTTGGTCTCCCGCCTCAGCTGGAGAGGCGTCCCAATAGCCCTGCCAAGCCTCGAGGAGAATCCCGAGTTGTCCCTCGCAACTAGGCAGGAGTCCTGACGTCGCTGAACAAACACGTGTGTGGAAGGGCCATCCCCGTCGTAACTCGAGAATATACCCCAGGTTCCCGCCGCAACTCGAGAAAAACCATGAGACTTCCCCCTCGCCGCGAGATGAGGCCCGATTCCCCTGCACTGCATGCAGAGCAATTCCGTGTTGCACATCACACATGAAAGGAGCCTTGATTTCCTTGATGGCACTCCAGAGAAACCCCAAGAACACTGTTTCAAGGCTAGAGGGATCCTGAGGTCACTGTAGCCACACGAAAGAGCTCCGTGGACCAAAAATCAACTCGAGATGAGAGGTTAGTCCCTGGCTTCGACTCCAGAGGAATACCACCTTACCACAAGCACCTCAAGAGGAGGCTTCTCTCAGCTCTAGGTACCTGAGAGGGACCCTGAGTTTGCGGCCTCAAGTGGAATGGACACCGCGATGCCCTGACTCGCAATAAGGCCAGATATCCCTGCAGTGACTTGAATGCAGGCTCGTCTTGCATCTCCCAAGACGAAAGGATGTCTGAATCCCCTGTGTAGACCACAGAGAAAGACCTAGTTCCCCACCTCATCCCGACCGGAGGCCTCACATCCTTTGCAAACTCCAGAGGTACGCGGAGATCAGTGCCTGCAAAGGAGACGATGCCTGACTCCTCATGAAACTTGATAGGAGTCCCAGGATTCCTGTGGCACGTGGAAAGGGACACTTGGTCTCCCGCCTCAGCTGGAGAGGCGTCCCAATTGCCCTGTCAAGCCTCGAGGAGAATCCCGAGTTGTCCCTCGCAACTAGGCAGGAGTCCTGACGTCGCTGAACAAACACGTGTGTGGACGGGCCATCCCCGTCGTAACTCGAGAATATACCCCAGGTTCCCGCCGCAACTCGAGAAAAACCATGAGACTTCCCCCTCGCCGCAAAATGAGGCCCGATATCCTGCACTGCGTGCAGAGCAATTCCGTGTTGCACATCACACATGAAAGGAGCCTTGATTTCCTTGATGGCACTCCAGAGAAACCCCAAGAACACTGTTTCAAGGCTAGAGGGAACCTGAGGTCACTGTAGCAACACGAAAGAGCTCCGTGGACCAAAAATCAACTCGAGATGAGAGGTTAGTCCCTGGCTTCGACTCCAGAGGAATACCACCTTACCACAAGCACCTCAAGACGAGGCTTCTCTCAGCTCTAGGTATGTGAGAGGGACCCTGAGTTTGCGGCCTCAAGTGGAATGGACACCGCGATGCCCTGACTCGAAATAAGGCCGGTTATCGCTGCAGTGACTTGAATGCAGGCTCCTCTTGCATCTCCCAAGACGAAAGGATGTCTGAATCCCCTGTGGAGACCACAGAGAAAGACCTAGTTTCCCACCTCATCGCGACCGGAGGCCTCACATCCTTTGAAAACTCCAGAGGTACGCGGAGATCAGTGCCTCCAAAGGAGACGATGCCTGACTCCTCATGAAACTTAATAGGAGTCCCAGGATTCCTGTGGCACGTGGAAAGGGACCCTTGGTCTCCCGCCTCAGCTGGAGAGGCGTCCCAATTGCCCTGCCAAGCCTCGAGGAGAATCCCGAGTTGTCCCTCGCAACTAGGCAGGAGTCCTGCCGTCGCTGAACAAACACGTGGGTGGAAGGGCCATCCCCGTCGTAACTCGAGAATATACCCCAGGTTCCCGCCGCAACTCGAGAAAAACCATGAGACTTCCCCCTCGCTTCGAACTGAGGCCCGATTCCCCTGCACTGCGTGCAGAGCAATTCCGTGTTGCACATCACACATGAAAGGAGCCTTGATTTCCTTGATGGCACTCGAGAGAAACCCCAAGAACACTGTTTCAAGGCTAGAGGGATCCTGAGGTCACTGTAGCAACACGAAAGAGCTCCGTGGACCAAAAATCAACTCGAGATGAGAGGTCAGTCCCTGGCTTCGACTCCAGAGGGATACCACCTTACCACAAGCACCTCAAGAGGAGGCTTCTCTCAGCTCTAAGTATGTGAGAAGGACCCTGAGTTTGCGGCCTCAAGTGGAATGGACACCGCGATGCCCTGACTCGAAATAAGGCCGGATATCCCTGCAGTGACTTGAATGCAGGCTCGTCTTGCATCTCCCAAGACAAAAGGATGTCTGAATCCCCTGTGGAGACCACAGAGAAAGACCTAGTTCCCCACCTCATCGCGACCGGAGGCCTCACATCCTTTGAAAACTCCAGAGGAACGCGGAGATGAGTGCCTCCAAAGGAGAGGATGCCTGACTCCTCGGGAAACTTGATAGGAGTCCCAGGATTCCTGTGGCACGTGGAAAGGGACACTTGGTCTCCCGCCTCAGATGGAGAGGCGTCCCAATTGCCCTGCCAAGCCTCGAGGAGAATCCCGAGTTGTCCCTCGCAACTAGGCAGGAGTCCTGACGTCGCTGAACAAACACGTGGGTGGATGGGCCATTCCCATCGTAACTCGATAATATAGCCCAGGTTCCCGCTGCAACTCGAGATAAACCATGAAACTTCCCCCTCGCCGCGAGATGAGGCGCAATTCCCCTACACTGCGGGCAGAGAAATTCCGTGTTGCACATCACACATGAAAGGAGCCTTGATTTTCTTGATGGCACTCCAGAGAAACCCCAAGAACACTGTTTCAAGGCTAGAGGGATCCTGAGGTCACTGTAGCAACACGAAAGAGCTCCGTGGACCAAAAATCAACTCGAGATGAGAGGTTAGTCCCTGGCTTCGACTCCAGAGGAATACCACCTTACCACAAGCACCTCAAGAGGAGGCTTCTCTCAGCTCTAGGTATGTGAGAGGGACCCTGAGTTTGCGGCCTCAAGTGGAATCGACACCGCTATGCCCTGACTCGAAATAAGGCCGGATATCCCTGCAGTGACTAGAATGCAGGCTCGTCTTGCATCTCCCAAGACGAAAGAATGTCTGAATCCCCTGTGGAGACCACAGAGAAAGACCTAGTTCCCCACCTCATCGCGACCGGAGGCCTCACATCCTTTGAAAACTCCAGAGGTTCGCGGGGATCAGTGCCTCCAAAGGAGAAGATGCCTGACTCCTCGTGAAACTTGATAGGAGTCCCAGGATTCCTGTGGCACGTGGAAAGGGATCCTTGGTTTCCCGCCTCAGCTGGAGAGGCGTCCCAATTGCCCTGCCAAGCCTCGAGGAGAATCCCGAGTTGTCCCTCGCAACTAGGCAGGAGTCCTGACGTGGCTGAACAAACACGTGGGTGGAAGGGCCATCCCCGTCGTAACTCGAGAATATACCCCAGGTTCCCGCCGCAACTCGAGAAAAACCATGAGACTTCCCCCTCGCTGCGAGATGAGGCCCGATTCCCCTACACTGCGGGCAGTGAAATTCCCTGCTGCACATCACACATGAAAGGAGTCTTGATTTCCTTCATGGCACTCCAGAGAAACACCAAGAACACTGTTTCCAGGCTAGAGGGATCCTGAGGTCACTGTAGCAACACGAAAGAGCTCCGTGGACCAAAAATCAACTGGAGATGAGAGGTTAGTCCCTAACTTCGACTCCAGAGGAATACCACCTTACCACAAGCACCTCAAGAGGAGGCTTCTCTCAGCTCTAGGTATGTGAGAGGAACCCTGAGTTTGCAGCCTCAAGTGTAATGGACACCACCATGCCCTGACTCGAAATAAGGCCGGATTTCCCTGCAGTGACTTGAATGCAGGCTCGTCTTGCATCTCCCAAGACGAAAGGATGTCTGAATCCCCTGTGGAGACCACAGAGAAAGACCTAGTTCCCCACCTCATCGCGACCGGAGGCCTCACATCCTTTGAAAACTCCAGAGGTACGCGGAGATCAGTGCCTCCAAAGGAGACGATGCCTGACTCCTCGTGAAACTTGATAGGAGTCCCAGAATTCCTATGGCACGTGGAAAGGGACCCTTGGTCTCCCGCCTCTGTTGGAGAGGCGTCCCAATTGCCCTGCCAAGCCTCGAGGCGAATCCCGAGTTGTCCCTCGCAACTAGGCAGGAGTCCTGACGTCGCTGAACAAACACGTGGGTGGAAGGGCCATCCCCGTCGTAACTCGAGAATATACCCCAGGTTCCCGCCGCAACTCGTGAAAAACCATGAGACTTCCCCCTCGCCGCGAACTGAGGCCCGATTCCCCTGCACTGAGTGCAGAGCAATTCCGTGTTGCACATCACACATTAAAGGAGCCTTGATTTCCTTGATGGCACTCCAGAGAAACCCCAAGAACACTGTTTCAAGGCTAGAGGGATCCTGAGGTCACTGTAGCAACACGAAAGAGCTCTGTGGACCAAAAATCAACTCGAGATGAGGGGTTAGTCCCTGGCTTCGACTCCAGAGGAATACCACCTTACCACAAGCACCTCAAGAGGAGGCTTCTCTCAGCTCTAGGTATGTGAGAGGGACCCTGAGTTTGCAGCCTCCAGTCGAATAGACACCACGATGCCTTGACTCGAAATAAGGCCGGATATCCCTGCAGTGACTTGAATGCAGGCTCGTCTTGCATCTCCCAAGACGAAAGGATGTCTGAATCACCTGTGGAGACCACAGAGAAAGACCTAGTTCCCCACCTCATCGCGACCGGAGGCCTCACATCCTTTGAAAACTCCAGAGGTACGCGGAGATCAGTGCCGCCAAAGGAGACGATGCCTGACTCCTCTGGAAACTTGATAGGAGTCCCAGGATTCCTGTGGCACGTGGAAAGGGACCCTTGGTCTCCCGCCTCAGCTGGAGAGGCGTCCCAATTGCCCTGCCAAGCCTCGAGGAGAATCCCGAGTTGTCCCTCGCAACTAGGCAGGAGTCCTGACTTCGCTGAACAAACACGTGGGTGGAAGGGCCATCCCTGTCATAACTCGAGAATATACCCCAGGTTCCCGCCGCAACTCGAGAAAAACCATGAGACTTCCCCCTCGCCGCGAGATGAGGCCCGATTCCCCTTCACTGCGTGCAGAGCAATTCCGTGTTGCACATCACACATGAAAGAAGCCTTGATTTCCTTGGTGGCACTCCAGGGAAACGATAAGAACACTGTTTCAAGGCTGGAGGGATCCTGAGGTCACTGTAGCAACACGAAAGAGCTCCGTGGACCAAAAATCAACTCGAGATGAAAGGATAGTCCCTGGCTTCGACTCCAGAGGAATACCACCTAACCACAAGCACCTCAAGAGGAGGCTTCTCTCAGCTCTAGGTATGTGAGAGGGACCCGGAGTTTGCGGCCTCAAGTGGAATGGACACCGCGATGCCCTGACTCGAAATAAGGCCGGATATCCCTGCAGTGACTTGAATGCAGGCTCGTCTTGCATCTCCCAAGATGAAAGGATGTCTGAATCCCCTGTGGAGACCACAGAGAAAGACCTAGTTCCCCACCTCATTTCGACCGGAGGCCTCACATCCTTTGAAAACTCCAGAGGTACGCGGAGATCAGTGCCTCCAAAGGAGACGATGCCTGACTCCTCGTGAAACTTTATAGGAGTCCCAGGATTCCTGTGGCACATGGAAAGGGACCCTTGGTCTCCCGCGTCAGCTGGAGAGGCATCCCAATTGCCCTGCCAAGCCTCGAGGAGAATCCCGAGTTGTCCCTCGCAACTAGGCAGGAGTCCTGACGTCGCTGAAGCAACACATGTGTGGAAGAGCCATCCCCGTCGTATCTCGAGAATATACCCCAGGTTCCCGCCAGAACTCGAGAAAAACCATGAGACTTCCCCCCTCACCGCGAGATGAGGCCCGATTCCCCTGCACTGCGTGCAGAGCAATTCCGTGTTGCACATCACACATGAAAGGAGCCTTGATTTCCTTGATGGCACTCCAGAGAAACCCCAAGAACACTATTTCAAGGCTAGAGGGATCCTGAGGTCACTGTAGCCACACGAAAGAGCTCCGTGGACCAAAAATCAACTCGAGATGAGAGGTTAGTCCCTGGCTTCGACTCCAGAGGAATACCACCTTACCACAAGCACCTCAACAGGAGGCTTCTCTCAGCTTTAAGTATGTGAGAAGGACCCTGAGTTTGCGGCCTCAAGTGGAATGGACACCGCGATGCCCTGACTTGAAATAAGGCCGGATATCCCTGCAGTGACTTGAATGCAGGCTCGTCTTGCATCTCCCAAGACGAAAGGATGTCTTAATCCCCTGTGGAGACCACAGAGAAAGACCTAGTTCCCCACCTCATCGCGACCGGAGGCCTCACATCCTTTGAAAACTCCAGAGGTACGCGGAGATCAGTGCCTCCAAAGGAGAGGATGCCTGACTCCTCAGGAAACTTGATAGGAGTCCCAGGATTCCTGTGGCACGTGGAAAGGGACCCTTGGTCTCCCGCCTCAGCTGGAGAGGCGTCCCAATTGCCCTGCCAAGCCTAGAGGAGAATCCCGAGTTGTCCCTCGCAACTAGGCAGGATTCCTGCCGTCGCTGAACAAACACGTGGGTGGAAGGGCCATTCCCATCGTAACTCAATAATATAGCCCAGGTTCCCACCGCAACTCGAGATAAACCATGAAACTTCCCCCTCGCCGCGAGATGAGGGGCAATTCCCCTACACTGCGGGCAGAGAAATTCCGTGTTGCACATCACACATGATAGGAGCCTTGATTTCCTTCATGGCACTCCAGAGAAACCCCAAGAACACTGTTTCAAGGCTAGAGGGATCCTGAGGTCACTGTAGCAACAAGAAAGAACTCTGTGGACCAAAAATCATCTCGAGATGAGAGGTTAGTCCCTGGCTTCGACTCCAGAGGAATACCACCTAACCACAAGCACCTCAAGAGGAGGCTTCTCGCAGCATTAGGTATGTGAAAGGGATCCTGAGATTGCAGCCTCAAGTGGAATGGACACCGCAATGCCCTGACTCGAAATAAGGCCGGATAACCCTGCATTGACATAAATGCAGGCTCGTCTTGCATCTCCCAAGACGAAAGGATGTCTGAATCCTCTGTGGAGACCACAGAGAAAGACCTAGTTCCCCACCTCATCGCGACCGGAGGCCTCACATCCTTTGAAAACTCCAGAGGTACGCGGAGATCAGTGCCTCCAAAGGAGACGATGCCTGACTCCTCATGAAACTTGATAGTAGTCCCAGGATTCCTGTGGCACGTGGAAAGGGACCCTTGGTCTCCCACCTCAGGTGGAGAGGCGTCCCAATTGCCCTGCCATGCCTCGAGGAGAATCCCGAGTTGTCCCTCGCAACTAGGCAGGAGTCCTGACGTCGCTGAACAAACACGTTGTGGAAGGGCCATCCCCGTCGTAACTCGAGAATATACCCCAGGTTCCCGCCGCAACTTGAGAAAAACCATGAGACTTCCCCATCGCCGCGAGATGAGGCCCGATTCCCCTGCATTGCGTGCAGAGCAATTCCGTGTTGCACATCACACATGAAAGGAGCCTTGATTTCCTTGATGGCACTCCAGAGAAACCCCAAGAACACTGTTTCAATGCTAGAGGGATCCTGAGGTCACTGTAGCAACAGGAAAGAGCTCCGTGGACCAAAAATCAACTCGAGATGAGAGGTTAGTCCCTGGCTTCGATTCCAGAGGAATACCACCTTACCACAAGCACCTCAAAAGGAGGCTTCTCTCAGCTCTAGGTATGTGAGAGGGACCCTGAGTTTGCGGCCTCAAGTGGAATGGACACCGCGATGCCCTGACGTGAAATAAGGCCGGATATCCCTGCAGTGACTTGAATGCAGGCTCGTCTTGCATCTCCCAAGACGAAAGGATGTCTGAATCCCCTGTGGAGACCACAGAGAAAGACCTAGTTTCCCACCTCATCGCGACCGGAGGCCTCACATCCTTTGAAAAGTCCAGAGGTACGCGGAAATCAGTGCCTCCAAAGGAGACGATGCCTGACTCCTCGTGAAACTTGATAGGAGTCCCAGGATTCCTGTGGCACGTGGAAAGGGACTCTTGGTCTCGCGCCTCAGGTGGAGAGGCGTTCCAATTGCCCTGCCAAGCCTCGAGGAGAATACCGAGTTGTCCCTCACAACTAGGCAGGAGTCCTGACGTCGCTGAACAAACACGTGTGTGGAAGGGCCATCCCCGTCGTAACTCGAGAATATACCCCAGGTTCCCGCCGCAACTCGAAAAAAACCATGAGACTTCCCCCTCGCCGCGAGATGAGGCCCGATTCCCCTGCACTGCGTGCAGAGCAATTCCGTGTTGCACATCACACATGAAAGGAGCCTTGATTTCCTTGATGGCACTCCAGAGAAACCCCAAGAACACTGTTTCAAGGCTAGAGGGATCCTGAGGTCACTGTAGCCACACGAAAGAGCTCCGTGGACCAAAAATCAACTCGAGATGAGAGGTTAGTCCCTGGCTTCGACTCCAGAGCAATACCACCTTACACAAGCACCTCAAGAGGAGGCTTCTCTCAGCTCTAGGTATGTGAGAGGGACCCTGAGTTTGCGGCTTCAAGTGGAATGGACACCGTGATGCCCTGACGTGAAATAAGGCCGGATATCCCTGCAGTGACTTGAATGCAGGCTCGTCTTGCATCTCCCAAGACGAAAGGATGTCTGAATCCCCTGTGGAGACCACAGAGAAAGACCTAGTTCCCGACCTCATGGCGACCGGAGGCCTCACATCCTTTGAAAACTCCAGAGGTACGCGGAGATCAGTGCCTCCAAAGGAGACGATGCCTGACTCCTTGTGAAACTTGATAGAAGTCCCAGGATTCCTGTGGCACGTGGAAAGGGACCCTTGGTCTCCCGCCTCAGCTGGAGAGGCGTCCCAATTGCCCTGCCAAGCCTCGAGGAGAATCCCGAGTTGTCCCTCGCAACTAGGCAGGAGTCCTGACGTCGCTGAACAAACACGTGTGTGGAAGGGCCATCCCCGTCGTAACTCGAGAATATACCCCAGGTTCCCGCCGCAACTCGAGAAAAACCATGAAACTTCCCCCTCGCCGCGAGATGAGGCCCGATTCCCCTGCACTGCGTGCAGAGCAATTCCGTGTTCCACATCACACATGAAAGGAGCATTGATTTCCTTGATGGCACTCCAGAGAAACCCCAAGAACACTCTTTCAAGGCTAGAGGGATCCTGAGGTCACTGTAGCAACACGAAAGAGCTCCGTGGACAAAAAATCAACTCGAGATGAGAGGTTCGTCCCTGGCTTCGACTCCAGAGGAATACCACCTTACCACAAGCACCTCAAGAGGAGGCTTCTCTCAGCTCTAGGTATGTGAGAGGGACCCTGAGTTTGCGGCCTTAAGTGGAATGGACACCGCGATGCCCTGACTCGAAATAAGGCCGGATATCCCTGCAGTGACTGGAATGCAGGCTCGTCTTGCATCTCCCAAGATGAAAGGATGTCTGAATCCCCTGTGGAGACCACAGAGAAAGACCTAGTTCCCGACCTCAGGGCGACCGGAGGCCTCACATCCTTTGAAAACTCCAGAGGTACGCGGAGATCAGTGCCTTCAAAGGAGACGATGCCTGACTCCTCGTGAAACTTGATAGGAGTCCCAGGTTTCCTGTGGTACGTGGAAAGGGACACTTGGTCTCCCGCCTCAGCTGGAGAGGCGTCCCAATTGCCCTGCCAAGCCTCGAGGAGAATCCCGAGTTGTCCCTCGCAACTAGGCAGGAGTCCTGACGTCGCTGAACAAACACGTGGGTGGAAGGGCCATCCCCGTCGTAACTCGAGAATATACCCCAGGTTCCCGCCGTAACTCGAGAAAAACCATGAGACTTCCCCCTCGCCGCGAGATGAGGCCCGATTCCCCTGCACTGCATGCAGAGCAATTCCGTGTTGCACATCACACATGAAAGGAGCCTTGATTTCCTTGATGGCACTCCAGAGAAACCCCAAGAACACTGTTTCAAGGCTAGAGGGATCCTGAGGTCACTGTAGCCACACGAAAGAGCTCCGTGGACCAAAAATCAACTCGAGATGAGAGGTTAGTCCCTGGCTTCGACTCCAGAGGAATACCACCTTACCACAAGCACCTCAAGAGGAGGCTTCTCTCAGCTCTAGGTATGTGAGAGGGACCCTGAGTTTGCGGCCTCAAGTGGAATGGACACCGCGATGCCCTGACTCGCAATAAGGCCAGATATCCCTGCAGTGACTTGAATGCAGGCTCGTCTTGCATCTCCCAAGACGAAAGGATGTCTGAATCCCCTGTGGAGACCACAGAGAAAGACCTAGTTCCCCACCTCATCGTGACCGGAGGCCTCACATCCTTTGTAAACTCCAGAGGTACGCGGAGATCAGTGCCTCCAAAGGAGACGATGGCTGACTCCTCGTCAAACTTGATAGGAGTCCCAGGTTTCCTGTGGCATGTGGAAAGGGACACTTGGTCTCCCCCCTCAGCTGCAGAGGCGTCCCAATAGCCCTGCCAAGCCTCGAGGAGAATCCCGAGTTGTCCCTCGCAACTAGGCAGGAGTCCTGACGTCGCTGAACAAACACGTGTGTGGAAGGGCCATCCCCGTCGTAACTCGAGAATATACCCCAGGTTCCTGCCGCAACTCGAGAAAAACCATGAGACTTCCCCCTCGCCGCGAGATCAGGCCCGATTCCCCTGCATTGCGTGCAGAGCAATTCCGTGTTGCACATCACACATGAAAGGAGCCTTGATTTCCTTGATGGCACTCCAGAGAAACCCCAAGAACACTGTTTCAATGCTAGAGGGATCCTGAGTTCACTGTAGCAACACGGAAGAGCTCCGTGGACCAAAAATCAACACGAGAAGAGAGGTTAGTCCCTGGCTTCGACTCCAGAGGAATAGCACCTTACCACAAGCACCTCAAGAGGAGGCTTCTCTCAGCTCTAGGTATGTGAGAGGGACCCTCATTTTGCCGCTTCAAGTGGAATGGACACCGCGATGCCCTGACGTGAAATAAGGCCGGATATCCCTGCAGTGACTTGAATGAAGGCTCGTCTTGCATCTCCCAAGACGAAAGGATGTCTGAATCCCCTGTGGAGACCACAGAGAAAGACCTAGTTCCCCACCTCATCGCGACCGGAGGCCTCACATCCTTTGAAAAATCCAGAGGTACGCGGAAATCAGTGCCTCCAAAGGAGACGATGCCTGACTCCTCGTCAAACTTGATAGGAGTCCCAGGTTTCCTGTGGCACGTGGAAAGGGACACTTGGTCTCCCGCCTCAGCTGGAGAGGCGTCCCAATTTCCCTGCCAAGCCTCGAGGAGAATCCCGAGTTGTCCCTCGTAACTAGGCAGGAGTCCTGACGTCGCTGAACAAACACGTGGGTGGAAGGGCCATCCCCGTCGTAACTCGAGAATATACCCCAGGTTCCCGCCGCAACTCGAGAAAAACCATGAGACTTCCCCCTCGCCGCGAGATGAGGCCCGATTCCCCTGCACTGCATGCAGAGCAATTCCGTGTTGCACATCACACATGAAAGGAGCCTTGATTTCCTGATGGCACTCCAGAGAAACCCCAAGAACACTGTTTCAAGGCTAGAGGGATCCTGAGGTCACTGTAGCCACAGGAAAGAGCTCCGTGGACCAAAAATCAACTCGAGATGAGAGGTTAGTCCCTGGCTTCGACTCCAGAGGAATACCACCTTACCACAAGCACCTCAAGAGGAGGCTTCTCTCAGCTCTAGGTATGTGAGAGGGACCCTGAGTTTGCGGCCTCAAGTGGAATGGACACCGCGATGCCCTGACTCGAAATAAGGCCGGATATCCCTGCAGTGACTTGAATGCAGGCTCGTCTTGCATCTCCCAAGATGAAAGGATGTCTCAATCCCCTGTGGAGACCACAGAGAAAGACCTAGTTCCCCACCTCATCGCGACCGGAGGCCTCACATCCTTTGAAAACTCCAGAGGTACGCGGAGATCAGTGCCTCCAAAGGAGACGATGCCTGACTCCTTGTGAAACTTGATAGAAGTCCCAGGATTCCTGTGGCACGTGGAAAGGGACCCTTGGTCTCCCGCCTCAGCTGGAGAGGCGTCCCAATTGCCCTGCCAAGCCTCGAGGAGAATCCCGAGTTGTCCCTCGCAACTAGGCAGGAGTCCTGACGTCGCTGAACAAACACGTGTGTGGAAGGGCCATCCCCGTCGTTACTCGAGAATATACCCTAGGTTCCCGCCGCAACTCGAGAAAAAGCATGAGACTTCCCCCTCGCCACGAGATGAGGCCCGATTCCCCTGCACTACATGCAGAGCAATTCCGTGTTGCACATCACACATGAAAGGAGCCTTGATTTCCTTGATGGCACTCCAGAGAAACCCCAAGAACACTGTTTCAAGGCTAGAGGGATCCTGAGGTCACTGTAGCCACACGAAAGAGCTCCGTGGACCAAAAATCAACTCGAGATGAATGGTTAGTCCCTGGCTTCGACTCCAGAGGAATACCACCTTACCACAAGCACCTCAAGAGGAGGCTTCTCTCAGCTCTAGGTATGTGAGAGGGACCCTGAGTTTGCGGCCTCAAGTGGAATGGACACCGCGATGCACTGACTCGAAATAAGGCCGGATATCCCTGCAGTGACTTGAATGCAGGTTCGTCTTGCATCTCCCAAGACGAAAGGATGTCTGAATCCCCTGTGGAGACCACAGAGAAAGACCTAGTTCCCCACCTCATCGCGACCGGAGGCCTCACATCCTTTGTAAACCCCAGAGGTACGCGGAGATCCTTGCCTCCAAAGGAGACGATGCCTGACTCCTCGTGAAACTTGATAGGAGTCCCAGGTTTCCTGTGGTACGTGGAAAGGGACACTTGGTCTCCCGCCTCAGCTGGAGAGGCGTCCCAATAGCCCTGCCAAGCCTCGAGGAGAATCCCGAGTTGTCCCTCACAACTAGGCAGGAGTCCTGACGTCGCTGAACAAACACGTGTGTGGAAGGGCCATCCCCGTCGTAACTCGAGAATATACCCCAGGTTCCCGCCGCAACTCGAGAAAAACCATGAGACTTCCCCCTCGCCGCGAGATGAGGCCCGATTCCCCTGCACTGCATGCAGAGCAATTCCGTGTTGCACATCACACATGAAAGGAGCCTTGATTTCCTTGATGGCACTCCAGAGAAACCCCAAGAACACTGTTTCAAGGCTAGAGGGATCCTGAGGTCACTGTAGCCACACGAAAGAGCTCCGTGGACCAAAAATCAACTCGAGATGAGAGGTTAGTCCCTGGCTTCGACTCCAGAGGAATACCACCTTACCACAAGCACCTCAAGAGGAGGCTTCTCTCAGCTCTAGGTACCTGAGAGGGACCCTGAGTTTGCGGCCTCAAGTGGAATGGACACCGCGATGCCCTGACTCGCAATAAGGCCAGATATCCCTGCAGTGACTTGAATGCAGGCTCGTCTTGCATCTCCCAAGACGAAAGGATGTCTGAATCCCCTGTGGAGACCACAGAGAAAGACCTAGTTCCCCACCTCGTCGTGACCGGAGGCCTCACATCCTTTGTAAATTCCAGAGGTACGCGGAGATCCTTGCCTCCAAAGGACACGATGGCTGACTCCTCGTGGAACTTGATAGGAGTCCCAGGATTCCTGTGGCACGTGGAAAGGGACCCTTGGTCTCCCGCCTCAGCTGGAGAGGCGTCCCAATTGCCCTGCCAAGCCTCGAGGAGAATCCCGAGTTGTCCCTCGCAACTAGGCAGGTGTCCTGCCGTCGCTGAACAAACACGTGGGTGGAAGGTCCATCCCCGTCGTAACTCGAGAATATACCCTAGGTTCCCGCCGCAACTCGAGAAAAACCATGAGACTTCCCCCTCCCCGCGAGTAGAGGGCCGATTCCCCTGCAATGCGTGCAGAGCAATTCCGTGTTGCACATCACACATGAAAGGAGACTTAATTTCCTTGATGGCACTCCAGAAAAAACCCAAGAACACTGTTTCAAGGCTAGAGGGATCCTGAGGTCACTGTAGCAACATGAAAGAGCTCCGTGGACCAAGAATCAACTCGAGATGAGAGGTTAGTCCCTGGCTTCGACTCCAGAGGAATACCACCTTATCACAAGCACCTCAAGAGGAGGCTTCTCTCAGCTCTAGGTATGTGAGAGCGACCCTGAGTTTGCGGACTCATGTGGAATGGACACTGTGATGCCCTGACGTGAAATAAGGCCGGATATCCCTGCAGTGACTTGAATGCAGGCTCGTCTTGCATCTCCCAAGACGAAAGGATGTCTGAATCCCCTGTGTAGACCACAGAGAAAGACCTAGTTCCCCACCTCATCCCGACCGGAGGCCTCACATCCTTTGCAAACTCCAGAGGTACGCGGAGATCAGTGCCTGCAAAGGAGACGATGCCTGACTCCTCATGAAACTTGATAGGAGTCCCAGGATTCCTGTGGCACGTGGAAAGGGACACTTGGTCTCCCGCCTCAGCTGGAGAGGCGTCCCAATTGCCCTGTCAAGCCTCGAGGAGAATCCCGAGTTGTCCCTCGCAACTAGGCAGGAGTCCTGACGTCGCTGAACAAACACGTGTGTGGACGGGCCATCCCCGTCGTAACTCGAGAATATACCCCAGGTTCCCGCCGCAACTCGAGAAAAACCATGAGACTTCCCCCTCGCCGCAAAATGAGGCCCGATATCCTGCACTGCGTGCAGAGCAATTCCGTGTTGCACATCACACATGAAAGGAGCCTTGATTTCCTTGATGGCACTCCAGAGAAACCCCAAGAACACTGTTTCAAGGCTAGAGGGAACCTGAGGTCACTGTAGCAACACGAAAGAGCTCCGTGGACCAAAAATCAACTCGAGATGAGAGGTTAGTCCCTGGCTTCGACTCCAGAGGAATACCACCTTACCACAAGCACCTCAAGACGAGGCTTCTCTCAGCTCTAGGTATGTGAGAGGGACCCTGAGTTTGCGGCCTCAAGTGGAATGGACACCGCGATGCCCTGACTCGAAATAAGGCCGGTTATCGCTGCAGTGACTTGAATGCAGGCTCCTCTTGCATCTCCCAAGACGAAAGGATGTCTGAATCCCCTGTGGAGACCACAGAGAAAGACCTAGTTTCCCACCTCATCGCGACCGGAGGCCTCACATCCTTTGAAAACTCCAGAGGTACGCGGAGATCAGTGCCTCCAAAGGAGACGATGCCTGACTCCTCATGAAACTTAATAGGAGTCCCAGGATTCCTGTGGCACGTGGAAAGGGACCCTTGGTCTCCCGCCTCAGCTGGAGAGGCGTCCCAATTGCCCTGCCAAGCCTCGAGGAGAATCCCGAGTTGTCCCTCGCAACTAGGCAGGAGTCCTGCCGTCGCTGAACAAACACGTGGGTGGAAGGGCCATCCCCGTCGTAACTCGAGAATATACCCCAGGTTCCCGCCGCAACTCGAGAAAAACCATGAGACTTCCCCCTCGCTTCGAACTGAGGCCCGATTCCCCTGCACTGCGTGCAGAGCAATTCCGTGTTGCACATCACACATGAAAGGAGCCTTGATTTCCTTGATGGCACTCGAGAGAAACCCCAAGAACACTGTTTCAAGGCTAGAGGGATCCTGAGGTCACTGTAGCAACACGAAAGAGCTCCGTGGACCAAAAATCAACTCGAGATGAGAGGTCAGTCCCTGGCTTCGACTCCAGAGGGATACCACCTTACCACAAGCACCTCAAGAGGAGGCTTCTCTCAGCTCTAAGTATGTGAGAAGGACCCTGAGTTTGCGGCCTCAAGTGGAATGGACACCGCGATGCCCTGACTCGAAATAAGGCCGGATATCCCTGCAGTGACTTGAATGCAGGCTCGTCTTGCATCTCCCAAGACAAAAGGATGTCTGAATCCCCTGTGGAGACCACAGAGAAAGACCTAGTTCCCCAACTCATCGCGACCGGAGGCCTCACATCCTTTGAAAACTCCAGAGGAACGCGGAGATGAGTGCCTCCAAAGGAGAGGATGCCTGACTCCTCGGGAAACTTGATAGGAGTCCCAGGATTCCTGTGGCACGTGGAAAGGGACACTTGGTCTCCCGCCTCAGATGGAGAGGCGTCCCAATTGCCCTGCCAAGCCTCGAGGAGAATCCCGAGTTGTCCCTCGCAACTAGGCAGGAGTCCTGACGTCGCTGAACAAACACGTGGGTGGATGGGCCATTCCCATCGTAACTCGATAATATATCCCAGGTTCCCGCTGCAACTCGAGATAAACCATGAAACTTCCCCCTCGCCGCGAGATGAGGCGCAATTCCCCTACACTGCGGGCAGAGAAATTCCGTGTTGCACATCACACATGAAAGGAGCCTTGATTTTCTTGATGGCACTCCAGAGAAACCCCAAGAACACTGTTTCAAGGCTAGAGGGATCCTGAGGTCACTGTAGCAACACGAAAGAGCTCCGTGGACCAAAAATCAACTCGAGATGAGAGGTTAGTCCCTGGCTTCGACTCCAGAGGAATACCACCTTACCACAAGCACCTCAAGAGGAGGCTTCTCTCAGCTCTAGGTATGTGAGAGGGACCCTGAGTTTGCGGCCTCAAGTGGAATCGACACCGCTATGCCCTGACTCGAAATAAGGCCGGATATCCCTGCAGTGACTAGAATGCAGGCTCGTCTTGCATCTCCCAAGACGAAAGAATGTCTGAATCCCCTGTGGAGACCACAGAGAAAGACCTAGTTCCCCACCTCATCGCGACCAGAGGCCTCACATCCTTTGAAAACTCCAGAGGTTCGCGGGGATCAGTGCCTCCAAAGGAGAAGATGCCTGACTCCTCGTGAAACTTGATAGGAGTCCCAGGATTCCTGTGGCACGTGGAAAGGGATCCTTGGTTTCCCGCCTCAGCTGGAGAGGCGTCCCAATTGCCCTGCCAAGCCTCGAGGAGAATCCCGAGTTGTCCCTCGCAACTAGGCAGGAGTCCTGACGTGGCTGAACAAACACGTGGGTGGAAGGGCCATCCCCGTCGTAACTCGAGAATATACCCCAGGTTCCCGCCGCAACTCGAGAAAAACCATGAGACTTCCCCCTCGCTGCGAGATGAGGCCCGATTCCCCTACACTGCGGGCAGAGAAATTCCCTGCTGCACATCACACATGAAAGGAGTCTTGATTTCCTTCATGGCACTCCAGAGAAACACCAAGAACACTGTTTCCAGGCTAGAGGGATCCTGAGGTCACTGTAGCAACACGAAAGAGCTCCGTGGACCAAAAATCAACTGGAGATGAGAGGTTAGTCCCTAACTTCGACTCCAGAGGAATACCACCTTACCACAAGCACCTCAAGAGGAGGCTTCTCTCAGCTCTAGGTATGTGAGAGGAACCCTGAGTTTGCAGCCTCAAGTGTAATGGACACCACCATGCCCTGACTCGAAATAAGGCCGGATTTCCCTGCAGTGACTTGAATGCAGGCTCGTCTTGCATCTCCCAAGACGAAAGGATGTCTGAATCCCCTGTGGAGACCACAGAGAAAGACCTAGTTCCCCACCTCATCGCGACCGGAGGCCTCACATCCTTTGAAAACTCCAGAGGTACGCGGAGATCAGTGCCTCCAAAGGAGACGATGCCTGACTCCTCGTGAAACTTGATAGGAGTCCCAGAATTCCTATGGCACGTGGAAAGGGACCCTTGGTCTCCCGCCTCTGTTGGAGAGGCGTCCCAATTGCCCTGCCAAGCCTCGAGGCGAATCCCGAGTTGTCCCTCGCAACTAGGCAGGAGTCCTGACGTCGCTGAACAAACACGTGGGTGGAAGGGCCATCCCCGTCGTAACTCGAGAATATACCCCAGGTTCCCGCCGCAACTCGTGAAAAACCATGAGACTTCCCCCTCGCCGCGAACTGAGGCCCGATTCCCCTGCACTGAGTGCAGAGCAATTCCGTGTTGCACATCACACATTAAAGGAGCCTTGATTTCCTTGATGGCACTCCAGAGAAACCCCAAGAACACTGTTTCAAGGCTAGAGGGATCCTGAGGTCACTGTAGCAACACGAAAGAGCTCTGTGGACCAAAAATCAACTCGAGATGAGGGGTTAGTCCCTGGCTTCGACTCCAGAGGAATACCACCTTACCACAAGCACCTCAAGAGGAGGCTTCTCTCAGCTCTAGGTATGTGAGAAGGACCCTGAGTTTGCAGCCTCCAGTCGAATAGACACCACGATGCCTTGACTCGAAATAAGGCCGGATATCCCTGCAGTGACTTGAATGCAGGCTCGTCTTGCATCTCCCAAGACGAAAGGATGTCTGAATCACCTGTGGAGACCACAGAGAAAGACCTAGTTCCCCACCTCATCGCGACCGGAGGCCTCACATCCTTTGAAAACTCCAGAGGTACGCGGAGATCAGTGCCGCCAAAGGAGACGATGCCTGACTCCTCTGGAAACTTGATAGGAGTCCCAGGATTCCTGTGGCACGTGGAAAGGGACCCTTGGTCTCCCGCCTCAGCTGGAGAGGCGTCCCAATTGCCCTGCCAAGCCTCGAGGAGAATCCCGAGTTGTCCCTCGCAACTAGGCAGGAGTCCTGACTTCGCTGAACAAACACGTGGGTGGAAGGGCCATCCCTGTCATAACTCGAGAATATACCCCAGGTTCCCGCCGCAACTCGAGAAAAACCATGAGACTTCCCCCTCGCCGCGAGATGAGGCCCGATTCCCCTTCACTGCGTGCAGAGCAATTCCGTGTTGCACATCACACATGAAAGGAGCCTTGATTTCCTTGGTGGCACTCCAGGGAAACGATAAGAACACTGTTTCAAGGCTGGAGGGATCCTGAGGTCACTGTAGCAACACGAAAGAGCTCCGTGGACCAAAAATCAACTCGAGATGAAAGGATAGTCCCTGGCTTCGACTCCAGAGGAATACCACCTAACCACAAGCACCTCAAGAGGAGGCTTCTCTCAGCTCTAGGTATGTGAGAGGGACCCGGAGTTTGCGGCCTCAAGTGGAATGGACACCGCGATGCCCTGACTCGAAATAAGGCCGGATATCCCTGCAGTGACTTGAATGCAGGCTCGTCTTGCATCTCCCAAGATGAAAGGATGTCTGAATCCCCTGTGGAGACCACAGAGAAAGACCTAGTTCCCCACCTCATTTCGACCGGAGGCCTCACATCCTTTGAAAACTCCAGAGGTACGCGGAGATCAGTGCCTCCAAAGGAGACGATGCCTGACTCCTCGTGAAACTTTATAGGAGTCCCAGGATTCCTGTGGCACATGGAAAGGGACCCTTGGTCTCCCGCGTCAGCTGGAGAGGCATCCCAATTGCAATGCCAAGCCTCGAGGAGAATCCCGAGTTGTCCCTCGCAACTAGGCAGGAGTCCTGACGTCGCTGAAGCAACACATGTGTGGAAGAGCCATCCCCGTCGTATCTCGAGAATATACCCCAGGTTCCCGCCAGAACTCGAGAAAAACCATGAGACTTCCCCCCTCACCGCGAGATGAGGCCCGATTCCCCTGCACTGCGTGCAGAGCAATTCCGTGTTGCACATCACACATGAAAGGAGCCTTGATTTCCTTGATGGCACTCCAGAGAAACCCCAAGAACACTATTTCAAGGCTAGAGGGATCCTGAGGTCACTGTAGCCACACGAAAGAGCTCCGTGGACCAAAAATCAACTCGAGATGAGAGGTTAGTCCCTGGCTTCGACTCCAGAGGAATACCACCTTACCACAAGCACCTCAACAGGAGGCTTCTCTCAGCTTTAAGTATGTGAGAAGGACCCTGAGTTTGCGGCCTCAAGTGGAATGGACACCGCGATGCCCTGACTTGAAATAAGGCCGGATATCCCTGCAGTGACTTGAATGCAGGCTCGTCTTGCATCTCCCAAGACGAAAGGATGTCTTAATCCCCTGTGGAGACCACAGAGAAAGACCTAGTTCCCCACCTCATCGCGACCGGAGGCCTCACATCCTTTGAAAACTCCAGAGGTACGCGGAGATCAGTGCCTCCAAAGGAGAGGATGCCTGACTCCTCAGGAAACTTGATAGGAGTCCCAGGATTCCTGTGGCACGTGGAAAGGGACCCTTGGTCTCCCGCCTCAGCTGGAGAGGCGTCCCAATTGCCCTGCCAAGCCTAGAGGAGAATCCCGAGTTGTCCCTCGCAACTAGGCAGGATTCCTGCCGTCGCTGAACAAACACGTGGGTGGAAGGGCCATTCCCATCGTAACTCAATAATATAGCCCAGGTTCCCACCGCAACTCGAGATAAACCATGAAACTTCCCCCTCGCCGCGAGATGAGGGGCAATTCCCCTACACTGCGGGCAGAGAAATTCCGTGTTGCACATCACACATGATAGGAGCCTTGATTTCCTTCATGGCACTCCAGAGAAACCCCAAGAACACTGTTTCAAGGCTAGAGGGATCCTGAGGTCACTGTAGCAACAAGAAAGAACTCTGTGGACCAAAAATCATCTCGAGATGAGAGGTTAGTCCCTGGCTTCGACTCCAGAGGAATACCACCTAACCACAAGCACCTCAAGAGGAGGCTTCTCGCAGCATTAGGTATGTGAAAGGGATCCTGAGATTGCAGCCTCAAGTGGAATGGACACCGCAATGCCCTGACTCGAAATAAGGCCGGATAACCCTGCATTGACATAAATGCAGGCTCGTCTTGCATCTCCCAAGACGAAAGGATGTCTGAATCCTCTGTGGAGACCACAGAGAAAGACCTAGTTCCCCACCTCATCGCGACCGGAGGCCTCACATCCTTTGAAAACTCCAGAGGTACGCGGAGATCAGTGCCTCCAAAGGAGACGATGCCTGACTCCTCATGAAACTTGATAGTAGTCCCAGGATTCCTGTGGCACGTGGAAAGGGACCCTTGGTCTCCCACCTCAGGTGGAGAGGCGTCCCAATTGCCCTGCCAAGCCTCGAGGAGAATCCCGAGTTGTCCCTCGCAACTAGGCAGGAGTCCTGACGTCGCTGAACAAACACGTGGGTGAAAGGGCCATCCCCGTCGTAACTCGAGAATATACGCCAGGTTCCCGCCGCACCTAAAGAAAAACCATGAGACTTCCCCCTCGCCGCGAACTGAGGCCCGATTCCCCTGCACTGCGTGCAGAGCAATTCCGTGTTGCACATCACACATGAAAGGAGCCTTGATTTTCTTGATGGCACTCCAGAGAAACCCCAAGAACACTGTTTCAAGGCTAGAGGGATCCTGAGGTCACTGTAGCAACACGAAAGAGCTCCGTGGACCAAAAATCAACTCGAGATGAGAGGTTAGTCCCTGGCTTCGACTCCAGAGGAATACCACCTTACCACAAGCACCTCAAGAGGACGCTTCTCTCAGCTCTAGGTATGTGAGAGGGACCCTGAGTTTGCGGCCGCAAGTGGAATCGACACCGCTATGCCCTGACTCGAAATAAGGCCGGATATCCCTGCAGTGACTAGAATGCAGGCTCGTCTTGCATCTCCCAAGACGAAAGGATGTCTGAATCCCCTGTGGAGACCACAGAGAAAGACCTAGTTCCCCAACTCATCGCGACCAGAGGCCTCACATCCTTTGAAAACTCCAGAGGTACGCGGAGATCAGTGCCTCCAAAGGAGCCAATGCCTGACTCCTCGTGAAACTTGATAGGAGTCCCAGGATTCCTGTGGCACGTGGAAAGGGACCCTTGGTCTCCCGCCTCAGCTGGAGAGGCGTCCCAATTGCCCTGACAAGCCTCGAGGAGAATCCCGAGTTGTCCGTCGCAACTAGGCAGGAGTCCTGTCGTCGCTGAAGAAACACGTGTGTGGATGGGCCATCCCCGTCGTAACTCAAGAATATACCCCAGGTTCCCGCCGCAACTCGAGAAAAACCATGAGACTTCCCCCCTCGCCGCGAGATGAGGCCTGATTCCCCTGAACTGCGTGCAGAGCAATTCCGTCTTGCACATCACACATGAAAGGAGCCTTGATTTCCTTGATGGCACTCCAGAGAAACCCCAAGAACACTGTTTCAAGGCTAGAGGGATCCTGACGTCACTGTAGCAACACGAAAGAGCTCCGTGGCCCAAAAATCAACTCGAGATGAGAGGTTAGTCCCTGGCTTCGACTCCAGAGGAATACCACCTTACCACAAGCACCTCAAGAGGGGGCTTCTCTCAGCTCTAGCTATGTGAGAGGGACCCTGATTTTGCGACCTCAAGTGGAATGGACACCGCGATGCCCTGACTCGAAATAAGGCCGGATTTCCCTGCAGTGACTTGAATGCAGGCTCGTCTTGCATCTCCCAAGACGAAAGGATGTCTGAAGCCCTGTGGAGACGACAGAGAAAGAACTAGTTCCCCACCTCATCGCGACCGGAGGCCTCACATCCTTTGAAAACTTCAGAGGTACGCGGAGATCAGTGCCTCCAAAGGAGATGATGCCTGACTCCTCATGAAACTTGATAGGAGACCCAGGATTCCTGTGGCACGTGGAAAGGGACCCTTGGTCTCCCGCCTCAGCTGGAGAGGCGTCCCAATTGCCCTGCCAAGCCTCGAGGAGAATCCCCAGTTTTCCCTTGCAACTAGGCAGGAGTCCTGACGTCGCTGAACAAACACGTGGGTGGAAGGGCCATCCCCGTCGTAACTCGAGAATATACCCCAGGTTCCCGCCGCAACTCGAGAAAAACCATGAGACTTCCCCCTCGCCGCGAGATGAGGCCCGATTCCTCTGCACTGCGTGCAGAGCTATTCCGTGTTGCACATCACACATGAAAGGAGCCTTCATTTCCTTGGTGGCACTCCAGGGAAACCCCAAGAACATTGTTTCAAGGCTAGAGGGATCCTGAGGTCACTGTAGCAACACGAAAGAGCTCCGAGGACCAAAAATCAACTCGAGATGAGAGGTTAGTCCCTGGCTTCGACTCCAGAGGAATACCACCTTACCACAAGCACCTCAAGAGGAGGCTTCTCTCAGCTCTAGGTATGTGAGAGGGACCCTGAGTTTGCGGCCTCAAGTGGAATGGACACTGTGATGCCCTGACTCGAAATAAGGCCGGATATCCCTGCAGTGAGTTGAATGCAGGCTCGTCTTGCATCTCCCAAGACGAAAGGATGTCTGAATCCCCTGTGGAGACCACAGAGAAAGACCTAGTTCCCCACCTCATCGCGACCGGAGGCCTCACATCCTTTGAAAACTTCAGAGGTATGCGGAGATCAGTGCCTCCAAAGGAGACGATGCCTGACTCCTCATGAAACTTGATAGGAGTCCCAGGTTTCCTGTGGCACGTGGAAAGGGACCCTTGGTCTCCCGCCTCAGCTGGAGAGGCGTCGCAATTGCCCTGCCAAGCCTCGAGGAGAATCCCGAGTTGTCCCTCGCAACTAGGCAGGAGTCCTGACGTCCCTTAACAAACACGTGTGTGGAAGAGCCATCCCCGTCGTAACTCGAGAATATACCCCAGGTTCCTGCCGCAACTCGAGATAAACCATGAAACTTCCCCCTCGCCGCGAGATGAGGCCCGATTCCCCTACACTGCGGGCAGAGAAATTCCGTGTTGCACATCACACATGAAAGGAGCCTTGATTTCCTTGATGGCACTCCAGAGAAACCCCAAGAACACTGTTTCAAGGCTAGAGGGATCCTGAGGTCACTGTAGCAACACGAAAGAGCTCCGTGGACCAAAAATCATCTCGAGATGAGAGGTTAGTCCCTTGCTTCGTCTCCAGAGGAATACCACCTAACCACAAGCACCTCAAGAGGAGGCTTCTCTCAGCTCTAGGTATGTGAGAGGGACCCTGAGTTTACGGCCTCAAGTGGAATGGACACCGCGATGCCCTGACTCAAAATAAGGCCGGATTTCCCTGCAGTGACTTGAATGCAGGCTCGTCTTGCATCTCCCAAGATGAAAGGATGTCTGAATCCCCTGTGGAGACCTCAGAGAAAGACCTAGTTCCCCACCTCATCGCGACTGGAGGCCTCACATCCTTTGAAAACTCCAGAGGTACGCGGAGATCAGTGCCTCCAAAGGAGATGATGCCTGACTCCTCGTGAAACTTGATAGGAGACCCAGGATGCCTGTGGCACATGGAAAGGGACCCTTGGTCTCCCGCCTCAGCTGGAGTGGCATCCCAATTGCCCTGCCAAGCCTCGAGGAGAATCCCGAGTTTTCCCTCGCAACTAGGCAGGAGTCCTGTCGTCGCTGAAGAAACACGTGTGTGGAAGAGCCATCCCCGTCGTAACTCAAGAATATACCCCAGGTTCCCGCCGCAACTCGAGAAAAACCATGAGACTTCCCCCCTAGCCGCGAGATGAGGCCCGATTCCCCTGCACTGCGTGCAGAGCAATTCCGTGTTGCACATCACACATGAAAGGAGCCTTGATTTCCTTGATGGCACTCCAGAGAAACCCCAAGAACACTGTTTCAAGGCTAGTGGGATCCTGAAGTCACTGTAGCAACACGAAAGAGCTCCGTGGACAAAAAATCAACTCGAGATGCGGGGTTAGTCCCTGGCTTCGACTCCAGAGGAATACCACCTAACCGCAAGCACCTCAAGAGGAGGCTTCTCTCAGCTCTAGGTATGTGAGAGGGACCTTGAGTTTGCAGCCTCCAGTCGAATAGACACCACGATGCCCTGACTCGAAATAAGGCCGGATATTCCTGCAGTGACTTGAATGCAGGCTCGTCTTGCATCTCCCAAGACGAAAGGATGTTTGAATCCCCTGTGGAGACCACAGAGAAAGACCTAGTTCGCCACCTCATCGCGACCGGAGGCCTCACATCCTTTGAAAACTCCAGAGGTACGCGCAGATCAGTGCCTCCTAAGGAGCCAATGCCTGACTACTCGTCAAACTTGATAGGATTCCCAGGATTCCTGTGGCACGTGGAAAGGGACCCTTGGTCTCCCGCCTCAGCTGGAGAAGCGTCCCAATTGCCCTGCCAAGCCTCAAGGAAAATCCCGAGTTGTCCCTCGCAACTAGGCAGGAGTCCTGCCGTCGCTGAACAAACAGGTGTGTGGAAGGGCCATCCCCGTCGTAACTCAAGAATATACCCCAGGTTCCCGCCGCTACTCGAGAAAAACCAGGAGACTTCCCCCTCGCCGCGAGATGAGGCCCGATTCCCCTGCACTGCGTGCAGAGCAATTCCGTGTTGCACATCACACATGAAAAGAGCCTTGATTTCCTTTATGGCACTCCAGAGAAACCCCAAGAACACTATTTCAAGGCTAGAGGGATCCTGAGGTCACTCTAACCACACAAAAGAGCTCCATGGACCAAAAATCAACTCGAGATGAGAGGTTAGTCCTTGGCTTCGACTCCAGAGGAATACCACCTTACCACAAGCACCTCAAGAGCAGGCTTCTCTCAGCTCTAGGTATGTGAGAGGGACCCTGAGTTTGCGGCCTCAAGTGGAATGGACACCGCGTTGCCCTGCCTCGAAATAAGGCCGGATATCCCTGCAGTGACTTGAATGCAGGCTCGTCTTGCATCTCCCAAGACGAAAGGATGTCTGAATCCCCTGTGAAGACCACAGAGAAAGACCTAGTTCCCGACCTCATTGCGACCGGAGGCCTCACATCCTTTGAAAACTCCAGAGGTACGCGGAGATCAGTGCCTCCAAAGGAGACGATGCCTGACTCCTCGTGGAACTTGATAGGAGTCCCAGGATTCCTGTGGCACGTGGAAAGGGACCCTTGGTCTCGCGCCTCAGCTGGAGAGGCGTCCCAATTGCCCTGCCAAGCCTCGAGGAGAATCCCGAGTTGTCTCTCGCAACTAGGCAGGAGTCCTGCCGTCGCTCAACAAACACGTGGGTGGAAGGTCCATCCCCGTCGTAACTCGAGAATATACCCTAGGTTCCCGCCGCAACTGGAGAAAAACCATGAGACTTCCCCCTCGCCGCGAGATGAGGCCCGATTCCCCTGCAATGCGTGCAGAGCAATTCCGTGTTGCACATCACACATGAAAGGAGCCTTGATTTCCTTGATGGCACTCCAGAGAAACCCCAAGAACACTGTTTCAAGGCTAGAGGTATCCTGAGGTCACTGTAGCAACAGGAAAGAGCTCCGTGGACCAAAAATCAACTCGAGATGAGAGGATAGTAACCTGGCTTCGACTCCAGAGGAATACCACCTTACCACAAGCACCTCAAGAGGAGGCTTCACTCAGCTCTAGGTATGTGAGAGGGACCCTGAGTTTGCGGCCTCAAGTGGAATGAACACTGTGATGCCCTGACTCGAAATAAGGCCGGATATCCCTGCAGTGACTTGAATATAGGCTCGTCTTGCATCTCTCAAGACGAAAGGATGTCTGAATATCCTGTGGAGACCACAGAGAAAGACCTAGTTCCCCACCTCATCGCGACCGGAGGCCTCACATACTTTGAAAACTCCAGAGGTACGCGGAGATCAGTGCCTCCGAAGGAGAGGATGCCTGACTCCTCGGGAAACTTGATAGGAGTCCCAGGATTCCTGTGGCACGTGGAAAGGGACCCTTGGTCTCCCGCCTCAGCTGGAGAGGCGTCCCAATTGCTCTACCAAGCCTCGAGAATCCCGAGTGGTCCCTCGCAACTAGGCAGGAGCCTGACGTCGCTGAACAAACACGTGGGTGGATGGGCCATTCCCATCGTAACTCGATAATATAGCCCAGGTTCCCGCCGCAACTCGAGATAAACCATGAAACTTCCCCCTCGCCGCGAGATGAGGCCCGATTCCCCTACACTGCGGGCAGAGAAATTCCGTGTTGCCCATCACACATGAAAGGAGCCTTGATTTCCTTCATGGCACTCCAGAGAAACCCCAAGAACACTGTTTCAAGGCTAGAGGGATCCTCAGGTCACTGTAGCAACACGAAAGAGCTCCGGGGACCAAAAATCAACTCGAGATGAGAGGTTAGTCCCTGGATTCCACTCCAGAGGAATACCACCTTTCCACAAGCACCTCAAGAGGAGGCTTCTCTCAGCTCTAGCTATGTGAGAGGGACCCCGATTTTGCGGCCTCAAGTGGAATGGACACCGCGATGCCCTGACTCGAAATAAGGCCGGATATCCCTGCAGTGACTTGAATGCAGGCTCGTCTTGCATCTCCCAAGATGAAAGGATGTCTGAATCCCCTGTGGAGACCACAGAGAAAGACCTAGTTCCCCACCTCATGGCGACCGGAGGCCTCACATCCTTTGAAAACTCCAGAGGTACGCGGAGATCAGTGCCTCCAAAGGAGAGGATGCCTGACTCCTCGTGAAACTTGATAGGAGTCCCAGGATTCCTGTGGCACATGGAAAGGGACCATTGGTCTCCCGCCTCAGCTGGAGAGGCGTCCCAATTGCCCTGCCAAGCCTCGAGGAGAATCCCGAGTTGTCCCTCGCAACTAGGCAGGAGTCCTGACGTCGCTGAAGAAACACTTGTGTGGAAGGGCCATCCCAGTCGTAACTCGAGAATATACCCCAGGTTCCCACCGCACCTCGAGAAAAACCGTGAGACTTCCCCCTCGCCGCGAGATGAGGCCCGATTCCCCTGCACTGCGTGCAGAGCAATTCCGTCTTGCGCATCACACATGAAAGGAGCCTTGATTTTCTTGGTGGCACTCCAGGGAAACCCCAAGAACACTGTTTCAAAGCTAGAGGGATCCTGAGGTCACTGTAGCAACACGAAAGAGCTCCGTGGACCACAAATCAACTCGAGATGAGAGGTTAGTCCCTGGCTTCGACTCCAGAGGAATACCACCTTACCACAAGCACCTCAAGAGGAGGCTTCTCTCAGCTCTAGGTATGTGAGAGGGACCCTGAGTTTGCGGCCTCAAGTGGAATGGACACTGCGATGCCCTGACTCGAAATGAGGCCGGATATCCCTGCATTGACTTGAATGCAGGCTCGTCTTGCATCTCCCAAGACGAAAGGATGTCTGAATCCCCTGTGGAGACCACAGAGAAAGACCTAGTTCCCCACCTCATTGCGACCGGAGGCCTCACATCCTTTGAAAACTCCAGACGTACACGGAGATCAGTGCCTCCAAAGGAGACGATGCCTGACTCCTCGTGAAACTTCTTAGGAGTCCCAGGATTCCTGTGGCACGTGGAAAGCGACCCTTGGTCTCCCGCCTCAGCTGGAGAGGCATCCTAATTGCCCTGCCAAGCCTCGAGGAGAATCCCGAGTTGTCCCTCGCAACTAGGCAGGAGTCCTGAAATCACTGAACAAACACGTGGGTTGAAGGGCCATAACCGTCGGAACTCGAGAATATACCCCAGGTTCCCGCCGCAACTCGAGAAAAACCATGAGACTTCCCTCTCGCCGCGAGATGAGGCCCGATTCCCCTGCACTGCGTGCAGAGCAATTTCGTCTTGCACATCACACATGAAAGGAGCCTTGATTTCCTTGATGGCACTCCAGAGAAACCCCAAGAACACTGTTTCAAGGCTAGAGGGATCCTGACGTCACTGTAGCAACACGAAAGAGCTCCGTGGACCACAAATCAACTCGAGATGAGAGGTTAGTCCCTGGCTTCGTCTCCAGAGGAATACCACCTTACCACAAGCACCTCAAGAGGGGGCTTCTCTCAGCTCTAGCTATGTGAGAGGGACCCTGAGTTTGCGGCCTCAAGTGGAATGGACACCGCGATGCCCTGACTCGAAATAAGGCCGGATATCCCTGCAGTGACTTGAATGCAGGCTCGTCTTGCATCTCCCAAGACGAAAGGATGTCTGAAGCCCTGTGGAGACGACAGAGAATGACCTAGTTCCCCACCTCATCGCGACCGGAGGCCTCACATCCTTTGAAAACTTCAGAGGTACACGGAGATCAGTGCCTCGAAAGGAGACGATGCCTGACTCCTCGTGAAACTTTATAGGAGTCCCAGGATTCCTGTGGCACATGGAAAGGGACCCTTGGTCTCCCGCCTCAGCTGGAGAGGCGTCCCAATTGCCCTGCCAAGCCTCGAGGAGAATCCCGAGTTGTCCCTCGCAACTAGGCACTAGTCCTGACGTCGCTGAAGAAACACTTGTGTGGAAGGGCCATCCCAGTCGTAACTCGAGAATATACCCCAGGTTCCCACCGCACCTCGAGAAAAAACCATAAGACTTCCCCCTCGCCGCGAGATGAGGCCCGATTCCCCTGCACTGCGTGCAGAGAAATTCCGTCTTGCACATCACACATGAAAGGAGCCTTGATTTCCTTGGTGGCACTCCAGGGAAACCCCAAGAACACAGTTTCAAGGCTCGAGGGATCCTGAGGTAACTGTAGCAACAGGAAAGAGCTCCGCGGACCAAAAATCAACTCGAGATGAGAGGTTAGTCCCTGGCTTCGACTCCAGAAGAATACCAGCTAACCACAAGCACCTCAAGAGGAGGCTTCTCTCAGCTCTAGGTATGTGAGAGGGACCCTGAGTTTGCGGCCTCAAGTGGAATGGACACCGCGATGCCCTGACTCGAAATAAGGTCGGATATCCCTGCATTGACTTGAATGCAGGCTCGTCTTGCATCTCCCAAGATGAAAGGATGTCTGAATCCCCTGTGGAGACCACAGAGAAAGACCTAGTTCCCCACCTCATCGCGACCGGAGGCCTCACATCCTTTGAAAACTCCAGAGGTACGCGGAGATCAGTGCCTCCAAAGGAGATGATGCCTGACTCCTCGTGAAACTTGATAGGAGACCCAGGATGCCTGTGGCACATGGAAAGGGACCCTTGGTCTCCCGCCTCAGCTGGAGTGGCATCCCAATTGCCCTGCCAAGCCTCGAGGAGAATCCCGAGTTTTCCCTCGCAACTAGGCAGGAGTCCTGTCGTCGCTGAAGAAACACGTGTGTGGAAGAGCCATCCCCGTCGTAACTCAAGAATATACCCCAGGTTCCCGCCGCAACTCGAGAAAAACCATGAGACTTCCCCCCTAGCCGCGAGATGAGGCCCGATTCCCCTGCACTGCGTGCAGAGCAATTCCGTGTTGCACATCACACATGAAAGGAGCCTTGATTTCCTTGATGGCACTCCAGAGAAACCCCAAGAACACTGTTTCAAGGCTAGTGGGATCCTGAAGTCACTGTAGCAACACGAAAGAGCTCCATGGACAAAAAATCAACTCGAGATGAGGGGTTAGTCCCTGGCTTCGACTCCAGAGGAATACTACCTTACCACAAGCACCTCAAGAGGAGGCTTCTCTCAGCTCTAGGTATGTGAGAGGGACCTTGAGTTTGCAGCCTCCAGTCGAATAGACACCACGATGCCCTGACTCGAAATAAGGCCGGATATTCCTGCAGTGACTTGAATGCAGGCTCGTCTTGCATCTCCCAAGACGAAAGGATGTTTGAATCCCCTGTGGAGACCACAGAGAAAGACCTAGTTCGCCACCTCATCGCGACCGGAGGCCTCACATCCTTTGAAAACTCCAGAGGTACGCGGAGATCAGTGCCTCCTAAGGAGCCAATGCCTGACTACTCGTCAAACTTGATAGGATTCCCAGGATTCCTGTGGCACGTGGAAAGGGACCCTTGGTCTCCCGCCTCAGCTGGAGAAGCGTCCCAATTGCCCTGCCAAGCCTCAAGGAAAATCCCGAGTTGTCCCTCGCAACTAGGCAGGAGTCCTGCCGTCGCTGAACAAACAGGTGTGTGGAAGGGCCATCCCCGTCGTAACTCGAGAATATACCCTAGGTTCCCGCCGCAACTGGAGAAAAACCAGGAGACTTCCCCCTCGCCGCGAGATGAGGCCCGATTCCCCTGCAATGCGTGCAGAGCAATTCCGTGTTGCACATCACACATGAAAGGAGCCTTGATTTCCTTGATGGCACTCCAGAGAAACCCCAAGAACACTGTTTCAAGGCTAGAGGTATCCTGAGGTCACTCTAACCACACAAAAGAGCTCCATGGACCAAAAATCAACTCGAGATGAGAGGTTAGTCCTTGGCTTCGACTCCAGAGGAATACCCCCTTACCACAAGCACCTCAAGAGCAGGCTTCTCTCAGCTCTAGGTATGTGAGAGGGACCCTGAGTTTGCGGCCTCAAGTGGAATGGACACCGCGTTGCCCTGCCTCGAAATAAGGCCGGATATCCCTGCAGTGACTTGAATGCAGGCTCGTCTTGCATCTCCCAAGACGAAAGGATGTCTGAATCCCCTGTGAAGACCACAGAGAAAGACCTAGTTCCCGACCTCATTGCGACCGGAGGCCTCACATCCTTTGAAAACTCCAGAGGTACGCGGAGATCAGTGCCTCCAAAGGAGACGATGCCTGACTCCTCGGGAAACTTGATAGGAGTCCCAGGATTCCTGTGGCACGTGGAAAGGGACCCTTGGTCTCCCGCCTCAGCTGGAGAGGCGTCCCAATTGCTCTACCAAGCCTCGAGAATCCCGAGTGGTCCCTCGCAACTAGGCAGGAGCCTGACGTCGCTGAACAAACACGTGGGTGGATGGGCCATTCCCATCGTAACTCGATAATATAGCCCAGGTTCCCGCTGCAACTCGAGATAAACCATGAAACTTCCCCCTCGCCGCGAGATGAGGCCCGATTCCCCTACACTGCGGGCAGAGAAATTCCGTGTTGCCCATCACACATGAAAGGAGCCTTGATTTCCTTCATGGCACTCCAGAGAAACCCCAAGAACACTGTTTCAAGGCTAGAGGGATCCTCAGGTCACTGTAGCAACACGAAAGAGCTCCGTGGACCAAAAATCAACTCGAGATGAGAGGTTAGTCCCTGGATTCCACTCCAGAGGAATACCACCTTTCCACAAGCACCTCAAGAGGAGGCTTCTCTCAGCTCTAGCTATGTGAGAGGGACCCCGATTTTGCGGCCTCAAGTGGAATGGACACCGCGATGCCCTGACTCGAAATAAGGCCGGATATCCCTGCAGTGACTTGAATGCAGGCTCGTCTTGCATCTCCCAAGATGAAAGGATGTCTGAATCCCCTGTGGAGACCACAGAGAAAGACCTAGTTCCCCACCTCATGGCGACCGGAGGCCTCACATCCTTTGAAAACTCCAGAGGTACGCGGAGATCAGTGCCTCCAAAGGAGACGATGCCTGACTCCTCGTGAAACTTGATAGGAGTCCCAGGATTCCTGTGGCACATGGAAAGGGACCATTGGTCTCCCGCCTCAGCTGGAGAGGCGTCCCAATTGCCCTGCCAAGCCTCGAGGAGAATCCCGAGTTGTCCCTCGCAACTAGGCAGGAGTCCTGACGTCGCTGAAGAAACACTTGTGTGGAAGGGCCATCCCAGTCGTAACTCGAGAATATACCCCAGGTTCCCACCGCACCTCGAGAAAAACCGTGAGACTTCCCCCTCGCCGCGAGATGAGGCCCGATTCCCCTGCACTGCGTGCAGAGCAATTCCGTCTTGCGCATCACACATGAAAGGAGCCTTGATTTCCTTGGTGGCACTCCAGGGAAACCCCAAGAACACTGTTTCAAAGCTAGAGGGATCCTGAGGTCACTGTAGCAACACGAAAGAGCTCCGTGGACCACAAATCAACTCGAGATGAGAGGTTAGTCCCTGGCTTCGACTCCAGAGGAATACCACCTTACCACAAGCACCTCAAGAGGAGGCTTCTCTCAGCTCTAGGTATGTGAGAGGGACCCTGAGTTTGCGGCCTCAAGTGGAATGGACACTGCGATGCCCTGACTCGAAATGAGGCCGGATATCCCTGCAGTGACTAGAATGCAGGCTCGTCTTGCATCTCCCAAGACGAAAGGATGTCTGAATCCCCTGTGGAGACCACAGAGAAAGACCTAGTTCCCCACCTCATTGCGACCGGAGGCCTCACATCCATTGAAAACTCCAGACGTACACGGAGATCAGTGCCTCCAAAGGAGACGATGCCTGACTCCTCGTGAAACTTCTTAGGAGTCCCAGGATTCCTGTGGCACGTGGAAAGCGACCCTTGGTCTCCCGCCTCAGCTGGAGAGGCATCCTAATTGCCCTGCCAAGCCTCGAGGAGAATCCCGAGTTGTCCCTCGCAACTAGGCAGGAGTCCTGAAATCACTGAACAAACACGTGGGTTGAAGGGCCATAACCGTCGGAACTCGAGAATATACCCCAGGTTCCCGCCGCAACTCGAGAAAAACCATGAGACTTCCCTCTCGCCGCGAGATGAGGCCCGATTCCCCTGCACTGCGTGCAGAGCAATTTCGTCTTGCACATCACACATGAAAGGAGCCTTGATTTCCTTGATGGCACTCCAGAGAAACCCCAAGAACACTGTTTCAAGGCTAGAGGGATCCTGACGTCACTGTAGCAACACGAAAGAGCTCCGTGGACCACAAATCAACTCGAGATGAGAGGTTAGTCCCTGGCTTCGTCTCCAGAGGAATACCACCTTACCACAAGCACCTCAAGAGGGGGCTTCTCTCAGCTCTAGCTATGTGAGAGGGACCCTGAGTTTGCGGCCTCAAGTGGAATGGACACCGCGATGCCCTGACTCGAAATAAGGCCGGATATCCCTGCAGTGACTTGAATGCAGGCTCGTCTTGCATCTCCCAAGACGAAAGGATGTCTGAAGCCCTGTGGAGACGACAGAGAATGACCTAGTTCCCCACCTCATCGCGACCGGAGGCCTCACATCCTTTGAAAACTTCAGAGGTACACGGAGATCAGTGCGTCGAAAGGAGACGATGCCTGACTCCTCGTGAAACTTTATAGGAGTCCCAGGATTCCTGTGGCACATGGAAAGGGACCCTTGGTCTCCCGCCTCAGCTGGAGAGGCGTCCCAATTGCCCTGCCAAGCCTCGAGGAGAATCCCGAGTTGTCCCTCGCAACTAGGCACTAGTCCTGACGTCGCTGAAGAAACACTTGTGTGGAAGGGCCATCACAGTCGTAACTCGAGAATATACCCCAGGTTCCCACCGCACCTCGAGAAAAACCATAAGACTTCCCCCTCGCCGCGAGATGAGGCCCGATTCCCCTGCACTGCGTGCAGAGAAATTCCGTCTTGCACATCACACATGAAAGGAGCCTTGATTTCCTTGGTGGCACTCCAGGGAAAACCCAAGAACACAGTTTCAAGGCTCGAGGGATCCTGAGGTAACTGTAGCAACAGGAAAGAGCTCCCCGGACCAAAAATCAACTCGAGATGAGAGGTTAGTCCCTGGCTTCGACTCCAGAAGAATACCAGCTAACCACAAGCACCTCAAGAGGAGGCTTCTCTCAGCTCTAGGTATGTGAGAGGGACCCTGAGTTTGCGGCCTCAAGTGGAATGGACACCGCGATGCCCTGACTCGAAATAAGGTCGGATATCCCTGCATTGACTTGAATGCAGGCTCGTCTTGCATCTCCCAAGATGAAAGGATGTCTGAATCCCCTGTGGAGACCACAGAGAAAGACCTAGTTCCCCACCTCATCGCGACCGGAGGCCTCACATCCTTTGAAAACTCCAGAGGTACGCGAAGATCAGTGCCTCCAAAGGAGACGATGCCTGATTCCTCGTGAAACTTGATAGGAGTCCCAGGATTCCTGTGGCACGTGGAAAGGGACCCTTGGTCTCCCGCCTGAGCTGGAGAGACGTCCCAATTGCCCTGCCAAGCCTCGAGGGGAATCCCGAGATGTCCCTCGCAACTAGGCAGGAGTCCTGACGTCGCTGAACAAACACGTGGGTGGAAGGGCCATCCACGTCGTAACTCGAGAATATACCCCAGGTTCCCGCCGCAACTCGAGAAAAACCATGAGACTTCCCCCTTGCCGCGAGATGAGGCCCGATTCCCCTTCACTGCGTGCAGAGCAATTCCGTGTTGCACATCACACATGAAAGGAGCCTTGATTTCCTTGGTGGCACTCCAGGGAAACGATAAGAACACTGTTTCAAGGCTGGAGGGATCCTGAGGTCACTGTAGCAACACGAAAGAGCTCCGTGGACCAAAAATCAACTCGAGATGAGAGGTTAGTCCCTGGCTTCGACTCCAGAGGAATACCACCTAACCACAAGCACCTCAAGAGGAGGCTTCTCTCAGCTCTAGGTATGTGAGAGGGACCCGGAGTTTGCGGCCTCAAGTGGAATGTACACCGCGATGCCCTGACTCGAAATAAGGCCGGATATCCCTGCAGTGACTTGAATGCAGGCTCGTCTTGCATCTCCCAAGATGAAAGGATGTCTGAATCCCCTGTGGAGACCACAGAGAAAGACCTAGTTCCCCACCTCATTTCGACCGGAGGCCTCACATCCTTTGAAAACTCCAGAGGTACGCGGAGATCAGTGCCTCCAAAGGAGACGATGCCTGACTCCTCGTGAAACTTTATAGGAGTCCCAGGATTCCTGGGGCACATGGAAAAGGACCCTTGGTCTCCCGCGTCAGCTGGACAGGCATCCCAATTGCAATGCCAAGCCTCGAGGAGAATCCCGAGTTGTCCCTCACAACTAGGCAGGAGTCCTGACGTCGCTGAAGCAACACATGTGTGGAAGAGCCATCCCCGTCGTATCTCGAGAATATACCCCAGGTTCCCCCCAGAACTCGAGAAAAACCATGAGACTTCCCCCCTCACCGCGAGATGAGGCCCGATTCCCCTGCACTGCGTGCAGAGCAATTCCTTGTTGCACATCACACATGAAAGGAGCCTTGATTTCCTTGATGGCACTCCAGAGAAACCCCAAGAACACTATTTCAAGGCTAGAGGGATCCTGAGGTCACTGTAGCCACACGAAAGAGCTCCGTGGACCAAAAATCAACTCGAGATGAGAGGTTAGTCCCTGGCTTCGACTCCAGAGGGATACCACCTTACCACAAGCACCTCAACAGGAGGCTTCTCTCAGCTTTAAGTATGTGAGAAGGACCCTGAGTTTGCGGCCTCAAGTGGAATGGACACCGCGATGCCCTGACTCGAAATAAGGCCGGATATCCCTGCATTGACTTGAATGCAGGCTCGTCTTGCATCTCCCAAGACGAAAGGATGTCTGAATCCCCTGTGGAGACTACAGAGAAAGACCTAGTTCCCCACCTCATCGCGACCGGAGGCCTCACATCCTTTGAAAACTCCAGAGGTAGGCGGAGATCAGTGCCTCCAAAGGAGAGGATGCCTGACTCCTCGGGAAACTTGATAGGAGTCCCAGGATTCCTGTGGCACGTGGAAAGGGACACTTGGTCTCCCGCCTCAGCTGGAGAGGCGTCCCAATTGCCCTGCCAAGCCTCGAGGAGAATCCCGAGTTGTCCCTCGCAACTAGGCAGGAGTCCTGACGTCGCTGAACAAACACGTGGGTGGATGGGCCATTCCCATCGTAACTCGATAATATAGCCCAGGTTCCCACCGCAACTCGAGATAAACCATGAAACTTCCCCCTCGCCGCGAGATGAGGGGCAATTCCCCTACACTGCGGGCAGAGAAATTCCGTGTTGCACATCACACATGATAGGAGCCTTGATTTCCTTCATGGCACTCCAGAGAAACCCCAAGAACACTGTTTCAAGGCTAGAGGGATCCTGAGGTCACTGTAGCAACAAGAAAGAACTCTGTGGACCAAAAATCATCTCGAGATGAGAGGTTAGTCCCTAACTTCGACTCCAGAGGAATACCACCTAACCACAAGCACCTCAAGAGGAGGCTTCTCGCAGTATTAGGTATGTGAAAGGGATCCTGAGATTGCAGCCTCAAGTGGAATGGACACCGCAATGCCCTGACTCGAAATAAGGCCGGATAACCCTGCATTGACATAAATGCAGGCTCGTCTTGCATCTCCCAAGAAGAAAGGATGTCTGAATCCTCTGTGGAGACCACAGAGAAAGACCTAGTTCCCCACCTCATCGCGACCGGAGGCCTCACATCCTTTGAAAACTCCAGAGGTACGCGGAGATCAGTGCCTCCAAAGGAGACGATGCCTGACTCCTCATGAAACTTGATAGGAGTCCCAGGATTCCTGTGGCACGTGGAAAGGGACCCTTGTTCTCCCACCTCAGGTGGAGAGGCGTCCCAATTGCCCTGCCAAGCCTCGAGGAGAATCCCGAGTTGTCCCTCGCAACTAGGCAGGAGTCCTGCCGTCGCTGAACAAACACGTGGGTGAAAGGGCCATCCCCGTCGTAACTCGAGAATATACCCCAGGTTCCCGCCGCACCTAAAGAAAAACCATGAGACTTCCCCCTCGCCGCGAACTGAGGCCCGATTCCCCTGCACTGCGTGCAGAGCAATTCCGTGTTGCACATCACACATGAAAGGAGCCTTGATTTTCTTGATGGCACTCCAGAGAAACCCCAAGAACACTGTTTCAAGGCTAGAGGGATCCTGAGGTCACTGTAGCAATACGAAAGAGCTCCGTGGACCAAAAATCAACTCGAGATGAGAGGTTAGTCCCTGGCTTCGACTCCAGAGGAATACCACCTTACCACAAGCACCTCAAGAGGACGCTTCTCTCAGCTCTAGGTATGTGAGAGGGACCCTGAGTTTGCGGCCTCAAGTGGAATCGACACCGCTATGCCCTGACTCGAAATAAGGCCGGATATCCCTGCAGTGACTAGAATGCAGGCTCGTCTTGCATCTCCCAAGACGAAAGGATGTCTGAATCCCCTGTGGAGACCACAGAGAAAGACCTAGTTCCCCAACTCATCGAGACCGGAGGCCTCACATCCTTTGAAAACTCCAGAGGTTCGCGGAGATCAGTGCCTCCAAAGGAGAAGATGCCTGACTCCTCGTGAAACTTGATAGGAGTCTCAGGATTCCTGTGGCACGTGGAAAGGGACCCTTGGTTTCCCGCCTCAGCTGGAGAGGCGTCCCAATTGCCCTGCCAAGCCTCGAGGAGAATCCCGAGTTGTCCCTCGCAACTAGGCAGGAGTCCTGACGTGGCTGAACAAACACGTGGGTGGAAAGGCCATCCCCGTCCTAACTCGAGAATATACCCCAGGTTCCCGCCGCAACTCGAGAAAAACCATGAGACTTCCCCCTCGCTGCGAGATGAGGCCCGATTCCCCTACACTGCGGGCAGAGAAATTCCCTGCTGCACATCACACAGGAAAGGAGCCTTGATTTCCTTCATGGCACTCCAGAGAAACCACAAGAACACTGTTTCCAGGCTAGAGGGATCCTGAGGTCACTGTAGCAACACGAAAGAGCTCCATGGACCAAAAATCAACTCGAGATGAGGGGTTAGTCCCTGGCTTCGACTCCAGAGGAATACCGCCTTACCACAAGCACCTCAAGAGGAGGCTTCTCTCAGCTCTAGGTATGTGAGAGGGACCCGGAGTTTGCAGCCTCCAGTCGAATAGACACCACGATGCCCTGACTCGAAATAAGGCCGGATATCCCTGCAGTGACTTGAATGCAGGCTCGTCTTGAATCTCCCAAGACGAAAGGATGTTTGAATCCCCTGTGGAGACCACAGAGAAAGACCTAGTTCCCCACCTCATCGCGACCGGAGGCCTCACATCCTTTGAAAACTCCAGAGGTACACGGAGATCAGTGCCTCCAAAGGAGCCAATGCCTGACTCCTCGTCAAACTTGATAGGAGTCCCAGGATTCCTGTGGCACGTGGAAAGGGACACTTGGTCTCCCGCCTCAGCTGGAGAGGCGTCCCAATTGCCCTGCCAAGCCTCGTGGAGAATCCCGAGTTGTCCGTCGCAACTAGGCAGGAGTCCTGACGTCGCTGAACAAACACGTGTGTGGAAGGGCCATCCCCATCGTAACTCGATAATATAGCCCAGGTTCCCGCCGCAACTCGAGAAAAACCATCAGACTTCCCCCTCGCCGCGAGATGAGGCCAGATTCCCCTGCACTGCGTGCAGAGCAATACCGTGTTGCACATCACACATGAAAGGAGCCTTGATTTCCTTGATGGCACTCCAGAGAAACCCCAAGAACACTGTTTCAAGGCTAGAGGGATCCAGACGTCCCTGTAGCAACACGAAAGAGCTCCGTGGACCAAGAATCAACTCGAGATGAGAGGTTAGTCCCTGGCTTCGACTCCAGAGGAATACCACCTTACCACAAGCACCTCAAGAGCAGGCTTCTCTCAGCTCTAGCTATGTGAGAGGGACCCTGAGTTTGCGGCCTCAAGTGGAATGGACACCGCGATGCCCTGACTCGAAATAAGGCCGGATATCCCTGCAGTGACTTGAATGCAGGCTCGTCTTGCATCTCGCAAGATGAAAGGATGTCTGAATCCCCTGTGGAGACCACAGAGAAAGACCAAGTTCCCCACCTCATCGCGACCGGAGGCCTCACATCCTTTGAAAACTTCAGAGGTACGCGGAGATCAGTGCCTCCAAAGGAGACGAAGCCTGATTCCTCGTGAAACTTTATAGGAGTCCCAGGATTCCTGTGGCACATGGAAAGGGACCCTTGGTCTTCCGCCTCAGCTGGAGAGGCGTCCCAATTGACCTGCCAAGCCTCGAGGAAAATCCCGAGTTGTCCCTCGCAACTAGGCAGGAGTCCTGACGTCGCTGAACAAACACGTGTGTGGATGGGCCATCCCAGTCGTAACTCGAGAATATACCCCAGGTTCCCACCGCACCTCGAGAAAAACCATAAGACTTCCCCCTCGCCGCGAGATGAGGCCCGATTCCCCTGCACTGCGTGCAGAGCAATTCCGTGTTGCACATCACACATGAAAGGAGCCTTGATTTCCTTGGTGGCACTCCAGGGAAACGATAAGAACACTGTTTCAAGGCTGGAGGGATCCTGAGGTCACTGTAGCAACACGAAAGAGCTCCGTGGACCAAAAATCAACTCGAGATGAGAGGTTAGTCCCTGGCTTCGACTCCAGAGGAATACCACCTTACCACAAGCTCCTCAAGAGGAGACTTCTCTCAGCTCTAGGTACCTGAGAGGGACCCTGAGTTTTTGGACTCAAGTGGACTGGACACTGTGATGTCCTGACGCGAAATAAGGCCGGATATCCCTGCAGTGACTTGAATGCAGGCTCGTCTTGCATCTCCCAAGATGAATGGATGTCTGAATCCCCTGTGGAGACCACAGAGAAAGACCAAGTTCCCCACCTCATCGCGACCGGAGGCCTCACATCCTTTGAAAACTCCAGAGGTACGCGGAGTTCAGTGCCGCCAAAGGAGACGATGCCTGACTCCTCGGGAAACTTGATAGGAGTCCCAGGATTCCTGTGGCACGTGGAAAGGGACCCTTGATCTCCCGCCTCTGTTGGAGAGGCGACCCAATTGCCCTGCCAAGCCTCGAGGAGAATCCCGAGTTGTCCCTCGCAACTAGGCAGGAGTCCTGACTTCGCTGAACAAACACATGGGTGGAAGGGCCATCCCTGTCATAACTCGAGAATATACCCCAGGTTCCCGACGCAACTCGAGAAAAACCGTGAGACTTCCCCCTCGCAGCGAGATGAGGCCCGATTCCCCTGCACTGCGTGCAGAGCAATTCCGTCTTGCACATCACACATGAAAGGAGCCTTGATTTCCTTGGTGGCACTCCAGGGAAACCCCAAGAACACTGTTTCAAAGCTAGAGGGATCCTGAGGTCACTGTAGCAACACGAAAGAGCTCCGTGGACCACAAATCAACTCGAGATGAGAGGTTAGTCCCTGGCTTCGACTCCAGAGGAATACCACCTTACCACAAGCACCTCAAGAGGAGGCTTCTCTCAGCTCTAGGTATGAGAGGGACCCTGAGTTTGCGGCCTCAAGTGGAATGGACACTGCGATGCCCTGACTCGAAATAAGGCCGGATATCCCTGCAGTGACTTGAATGCAGGCTCGTCTTGCATCTCCCAAGACGAAAGGATGTCTGAATCCCCTGTGGAGACCACAGAGAAAGACCTAGTTCCCCACCTCATTGCGACCGGATGCCTCACATCCTTTGAAAACTCCAGAGGTACACGGAGATCAGTGCCTCCAAAGGAGACGATGCCTGACTCCTCGTGAAACTTCTTAGGAGTCCCAGGATTCCTGTGGCACGTGGAAACGGACCCTTGGTCTCCCGCCTCAGCTGGAGAGGCATCCTAATTGCCCTGCCAAGCCTCGAGGAGAATCCCGAGTTGTCCCTCGCAACTAGGCAGGAGTCCTGAAATCACTGAACAAACACGTGGGTGGAAGGGCCATAACCGTCGTAACTCGAGAATATACCCCAGGTTCCCGCCGCAACCCGAGAAAAACCATGAGACTTCCCCCTCGCCGCGAGATGAGGCCCGATTCCCCTGCACTGCGTGCAGAGCAATTCCGTCTTGCACATCACACATGAAAGGAGCCTTGATTTCCTTGATGGCACTCCAGAGAAACCCCAAGAACACTGTTTCAAGGCTAGAGGGATCCTGACGTCACTGTAGCAACACGAAAGAGCTCCGTGGACCACAAATCAACTCGAGATGAGAGGTTAGTCCCTGGCTTCGTCTCCAGAGGAATACCACCTTACCACAAGCACCTCAAGAGGGGGCTTCTCTCAGCTCTAGGTATGTGAAAGGGACCCTGAGTTTGCGGCCTCAAGTGGAATGGACACCGAGATGCCCTGACTCGAAATAAGGCCGGATATCCCTGCAGTGACTTGAATGCAGGCTCGTCTTGCATCTCCCAAGATGAAAGGATGTCTGAAGCCCTGTGGAGACGACAGAGAATGACCTAGTTCCCCACCTCATCGCGACCGGAGGCCTCACATCCTTTGAAAACTTCAGAGGTACGCGGAGATCAGTGCCTCCAAAGGAGACGATGCCTGACTCCTCGTGAAACTTGATAGGAGTCCCAGGATTCCTGTGGCACATGGAAAGGGACCCTTGGTCTCCCGCCTCAGCTGGAGAGGCGTCCCAATTGCCCTGCCAAGCCTCGAGAAGAATCCCGAGTTGTCCCTCGCAACTAGGCAGGAGTCCTGACGTTGCTGAAGAAACACTGGTGTGGAAGGGCCATCCCAGTCGTAACTCGAGAATATACCCCAGGTTCCCACCGCACCTCGAGAAAAACCATGAGACTTCCCCCTCGCCGCGAGATGAGGCCCGATTTCCCTGCACTGCGTGCAGAGAAATTCCGTCTTGCACATCACACATGAAAGGAGCCTTGATTTCCTTGGTGGCACTCCAGGGAAACCCCAAAAACACTGTTTCAAGGCTGGAGGGATCCTGAGGTAACTGTAGCAACACGAAAGAGCTCCGCGGACCAAAAATCAACTCGAGATGAGAGGTTAGTCCCTGGCTTCGACTCCAGAGGAATACCACCTTACCACAAGCACCTCAAGAGGAGGCTTCTCTCAGCTCTAGCTATGTGAGAGGGACCCTGAGTTTGCGGCCTCAAGTGGAATGGACACCGCGATGCCCTGACTCGAAATAAGGCCGGATATCCCTGCAGTGACTTGAATGCAGGCTCGTCTTGCATCCCCCAAGGTGAAAGGATGTCTGAATCCCCTGTGGAGACAACAGAGAAAGACCTAGTTCCCCACCTCATGGCGACCGGAGGCCTCACATTCTTTGAAAACTCCAGAGGTACGCGGAGATCAGTGCCTCCAAAGGAGACGATGCCTGACTCCTCGTGAAACTTGATAGGAGTCCAAGGATTCCTGTGGCACGTGGAAAGGGACCCTTGGTCTCCCGCCTCAGCTGGAGAGGCATCCTAATTGCCCTGCCAAGCCTCGAGGAGAATCCCGAGTTGTCCCTCGCAACTAGGCAGGAGTCCTGACGTCGCTGAACAAACACGTGGGTGGAAGGGCCATCCCTGTCATAACTCGAGAATATACCCCAGGTTCCCGCCGCAACTCGAGAAAAACCATGAGACTTCCCCCTCGCCGCGAGATCAGGCCCGATTCCCCTACACTGCGGGCAGAGAAATTCCGTGTTGCACATCACACATGAAAGGAGCCTTGATTTCCTTGATGGCACTCCAGAGAAACCCCAAGAACACTGTTTCAAGGCTAGAGGGATCCTGAGGTCACTGTAGCAACACGAAAGAGCTCCGTGGACCAAAAATCAACTCGAGATGAGAGGTTAGTCCCTTGCTTCATCTCCAGAGGAATACCACCTAACCACAAGCACCTCAAGAGGAGGCTTCTCTCAGCTCTAGGTATGTGAGAGGGACCCTGAGTTTGCGGCCTCAAGTGGAATGGACACCGCGATGCCCTGACTCAAAATAAGGCCGGATTTCCCTGCAGTGACTTGAATGCAGGCTCGTCTTGCATCTCCCAAGATGAAAGGATGTCTGAATCCCCTGTGGAGACCTCAGAGGAAAGACCCTAGTTCCCCACCTCATCGCGACCGGAGGCCTCACATCCTTTGAAAACTCCAGAGGTACGCGGAGTTCAGTGCCGCCAAAGGAGACGATGCCTGACTCCTCGGGAAACTTGATAGGAGTCCCAGGATTCCTGTGGCACGTGGAAAGGGACCCTTGATCTCCCGCCTCTGTCGGAGAGGCGTCCCAATTGCCCTGCCAAGCCTCGAGGAGAATCCCGAGTTGTCCCTCGCAACTAGGCAGGAGTCCTGACTTCGCTGAACAAACACATGGGTGGAAGGGCCATCCCTGTCATAACTCGAGAATATACCCCAGGTTCCCGACGCAACTCGAGAAAAACCGTGAGACTTCCCCCTCGCCGCGAGATGAGGCCCGATTCCCCTGCACTGCGTGCAGAGCAATTCCGTCTTGCACATCACACATGAAAGGAGCCTTGATTTCCTTGGTGGCACTCCAGGGAAACCCCAAGAA